>NC_054543.1:32687653-32980153 GCF_017654505.1 Polyodon spathula | reverse complement strand
TGTAAAAAAATGGTGTTCACCTGGCGTTTTACACCTGCTCTTAAATGTGCGTCATTAATCCATTAAATTTATATTGAAATGTATTCAAATGAAGAAAAAAGCATGGAATTGGGCGAGATCTGGATACTGATCAGGTGCAAACATTATAATGTGATGTAAGGATTTTGGCATGCACTTAGGCAACTGCTGACTCTCCAAAAACTTTACACCTCCTCTTACAAGGTGCAAACCATTGTAGAAGCGAGTAACTAAGAGCTGTATAAAAGCACACCTCTTGCTCAGAACATGTTCAGTGGAAAAGGGTAAGACGAAGAAGACCCTACATCTTCAATCCCAGGGTCACTTTGTTTGGGATGCCGGACGACGCAGTGCTAAAGCATTAACGTCTCGCTCCACAGGTCATTCTAGACCTAATAGCTGAATTGAGGAATGAGCTAGACCCCGGTGTCAATCTAGGGGCCACTATCCCGGCACATGTGAAATTGCTGCGTTCGTTCCCTGCACTACTTAGCCTCTGGTTCCTTTCAGGGCAGGCCAATACATATCATTTCCTAAGGATACTAGCATAACTGATGTGGCTGAGGCTTTTCCAAACAACTCAGCAGTAAGGACTCTCAGCTCCTTCTTAGAAAACTTTGATTTTCTTTTCCATGTGCCAAGAGGACTTTGCTGCCCTTCCTTTGACATATTCTTTTTGCTTTGTATTTTTGTGCTCCACACGTCATACAGTGACTACAGCTCTCTGTACTCCTAACTCTGCAAGTGCAGCCGCTAAATAAACTGATGCGCTCATTGAAACCCTCTATCATAATTGCGGACCATTATTCTCTCAAGCTTCCATAGGGCGCAGTGCAACAAAATTGCTTGGCCGCAATGCAATTTGAATTTTGCATCCGCAGTTATTTCCACTGCACCTATACTTACATCACCCCCTTTGTGTGCAAAAGCCAACCGATTTTTTTTTTTGGGGGGGGGGGGGGGGGGGGGGATTTTCATTTTTTGAAGATTTAGATCTTGAATTAGTGGCATCTGGTGTTTGTGATGTTCACTTGAACCCTCTAAGTTCAGAGCTCGCTAAACCATAACTAATTTTATTTGGTATCAGATGACCGCCAGATATAAATCCCTTTTTGTCACGCCATTGTAGGACTGGAGTTGAACTTTGTCCGCTTGGCCTCTGAGGTTGAAAGGAGAATGTCTTTCAAAGGCCTCGGGCTGTCTTATTAATATCCCTATGTTTTCTTTATTCACTTTGTCTACATGCTGTTTGATAGAAAAGTTTGGTTCAGGTTCAGAATTAATATGAGAGATTGTTGCCCAAGAGACCTGGAAGTTTAGTACAGAAATAATTTGATGAGGTGACTGGTTTACCAGAATAAAAATAACAGCAGATTACAACAGTAATTATAGAAGTTTAACATGGTACATTTGCACAGTTTTCCATCCTTTTTCCATACGTATTCTAGTACAGAGCTTTAATGTGTATTTTTAGGCCTCTGTTGGCTTTATCATACTTGTTTAAATATAACCATGCTTTCACTATTCTTTATTATACTTTTACCTTGATATACAGCTTTAAGCTTTTATAAACTAAAGTGCACTTTTTCCTCATGTGCTGTCTATGGTTTACCTGTACATTGAATGCAGTCTATCTGCTGTTTATTAATTTATAATAAACGTTAATTTAAGATTACTGGCTACAAAAACTAATTTACTATGTAGTTAGTTAAACTGCAGTTTTCTTAAAGGTGGATTTTAAAAAACCTAAAAAGTATATTAGTTTAGGAATAATGAAGCATAATTAACTCCATAGATGCTAATATGCATTTAACTACTGTACAACTAAGGACATTTTGCATCCCCTAGAATTTTAGGATGAGTCATGATATGTATTTTTTTAAACTGTAAAGCTGTATGTAATTCAATATGTTAATGTAACATTATTAAGCAGGTTTCATTCGACTTCATGAAGCAACATTTGTTAATTCTATAGGGTGATGCAAAAATCTTTGGCCATAGCTGTAGATATTTTATATCAACAGAATCTGACTAGAAACATTATAGTGTATCTGTAACCCGCCTTCCAAACGAATGGTCGCTGATCATGATCAAATGTGATTATAGTCTAACCTCCTTACAGCAAAAACATTTGCCCTCCAGAGTCCAATAAAGACTGATATAAAGATAGATCTTCTCTGTAATTATTTGAGCCATTACACTGTTCATATTTCATTATGTGTAACATGCCCCACTTTCAAACATCTAAAATGAGATAGGCATTCCGCTTTCATAAAGATAACAAGGAAACAAACTGCAGGTGTGTCATATGATCCCCAGTGGTAACAGTATCTGGTAATTGAGTTGGTGTGATGATAGTGCCGCATGTGCCCTTGTGCACCGTGATATTGCATTCTTTCCAGATGGATGATCTCTCCCTACAAGCTAATCCATTGATTTAGGTTGGATAATCCACTGCATCCAAATAACTGGGAGGATTTCAACAACAAGGCAATTTGTTCAGCACATCGTACCAATCTTAACCCTATTCGCATCAATTTGAACTAACAAAGCAATAAAAACACTATTTTAAAAAGAAATCGAAGACTGCCATATGCCTAATCCTAAAATAATCTGAAGAATGCCAGTGGGTCGTGGGTCAATTTAAAAAAAACATTGGTTTGGGGGGGCTCCCGAGTGGCACATCCGGTAAAGGCACTCCGCATTGAGTGCAGGATGTGCCCAATAATCTGGAGGTCACCAGTTCAAGTCCAGTGTACTCCACTGCTGACCATGGACTGGAGTTCCCAGGTGGTGGCACACAATTAGCCTAGCACCACCTGGGGTTGGAGGGCTTAGGTTGTCCTCAGCTCATTGTGCACCAGCAACCACTGTAGACTGCCTGGGTGCCTGCAGGCTTGCCTGTAAATTGACCAGAGCTGCATTGTCCTCCAGTGCTCTGGGTTGGCTGCATGGCAGGCCTGCAGAGTGAAAAGAAGGCTATTTCACACAAGGCACACAATTGGCTATTTCAAACTGGGAGAAAATCAGGGTAAAATCAATTGGCAACTACTAAAGATGGCATCATGTCCATGTAATGAAACAAAAGACAGGATTTTCCCCATGAGCTTAAAAAAAGAAAAAAATCTGGACAAAAAAAAAAGGAGTGGAGAGTTCAAGTTTAAAGTGCACAATAGTTCACTGAACTGGGGACAGATTTAAAGACTATCCCCTTGAACTATTTATATTTACCCAGTTTTTGTACCTTCTGCAAACTTTTGGAAATTCAAGTTAATTCCAATTTTTTTGCAGTGGGAATGGCATTTTGTTTTGCAGGTTTGCAAATTGTTCGAAATCATCAATCAGTTTCCCAAAGCGATGTGAATAGCGCCCAGCTCCTGTGCAGGCCATGTCCCTTGCAGTGTTCACGGCACAGATCCTGAAGGTTGCAATGGTGGGGACACTGAGCTGCACAGTGAAGTGGGCCGGGCTTGATGGATTTTACTGTAGGTAGGACAATATCAATAATGTGAAATTATAGAGGAGGCTGACATAATTAGCGCAAAATATCATAAAAAGGAGGATTTAACTAGGACATATGTTTGCGATTCACCATGCTTGTACAGTATGTTATCTATCTTGCTTTATTATAGTTTGCTATGCTTTTACTATAGTGTACCACAGTAAACCTTTCACACCCATTATCAGTCTAATTCAGAAATAACATGGGTTTCTATACTCAGTACTGTCCATGTTTTTTCCTCTAATTGGTCTAAAGGAGTGATACATGCAAATCAACATATTGCATATTCTGTTTTCTGTTTTGTTGTGGTCAATGCAGAGGAACCGGGCTTTTCAAAACAAGAGTCCTTACTCAAATACAGAACTCACTACGAGATAGAGCGCTGGCTAGGTAGAAAGCCTATCATTTCTGAGGATGAATCTTTGCAATGTTAAACTTTGTTTCAAATTAAGATGTTGAGACAAGGCTGCAAAAAGACATTTCAACTTAGCAGCCTTGAAGAAACCGAGCTAATTTAAAAATGTAACATTTCATTCTATTCCCGGTCACAGCTACCAAGCTTGGGGTATTGAAAAGAATTACATTTGAATTGGCAGTGAATGAGATGTCTGGAATACTTTGCTGGTGTTACATGTTAAAGGTTATAGACTTAAGTGCAATTCAGAACAGTAGAAAGAACAAATAAGAAAGGGAAGGTTAGACCTGAGCCACACCATCTCAATATACATGCCATGTGCAAAAAAAGAGACACGATCCATTAGGGAAAAATGTGCGTGTGTGTAAGATGCGGTGTAGCTCATAACATTTCCCTAGAAAATCAACAATCCCAAGAGCAGCTGAACATGATTTACCATTGGACTGAGATTGGTTTTCAGACTGGTCATATAGTCATTTAAAAAGGAAATGGCCTGCTTGGTAAAATAAGGATATCTTCCTAATTACTCTGTTACTTTAAATGATAACTGGGCTGGAAAGGTCACATTATCTTAAACTTCAAAGGTACCACTAAAATCGCATCACAGTGCAGGAATTTGATGTTTTATGACACGACCGAAAAAAAATTAAGTTTCTAATCCCCCTTCTTATTTATTTTTTCTTCCTTTTGAT
Organism: Polyodon spathula; assembly: GCF_017654505.1. Lineage (NCBI taxonomy): Eukaryota > Metazoa > Chordata > Actinopteri > Acipenseriformes > Polyodontidae > Polyodon > Polyodon spathula. The sequence goes on along the minus strand of NC_054543.1, from coordinate 32,975,526 downwards.
GTCAGATTTAAGGATTTCTATGGTTCATGTCTCCATAATTTAGGATGAGTGAAAAGGTCAGATGTCAGCAAATCTCTCAATCCTCAGACATGCAACGCTCAGGGTGGGGTTTTTTGTATATACAGCTCCAGATAGACAGAGACCACAAGGTTATAAAACTGTATGCTTGTGTTCTCCATAGTTGCTCCAGATGCTCTATAGTTTGCTATATGACTACATGTTAGAGCCACTATGGCATCAGATTAAGTCTGTACTGTATTAAGTGACCCAATTCAAATCCACACACACTGTTGGACTCAATTATATGATGGTATCAACATCACATTTTTTATATGGATATCAATTTGTATTTGTATCAATTTTATTCCAGAACATTCAGAGTTATTAGACCTTTTATGTTCGGTTGTTTAATCCTATCAGGTTTTATTGTGTATTACGTTGGTACTGCCAGCTGTAAACAAAACAGCTCTACAGAGCCTCACTGTACTGTAAGCAGGGCAATTCTTGAGTGACAGCACTACAAAACCTGAAATAACTTGGCAGTTGTTTAGCTGCACTCAAACTACAGTATATGAACTTTTATTAATATTATTAGGCCTACATTTTATAACCTTAACATTAAGAGAAGAAAGCCTACCCTAGGATAACTATTTAATCGTTTCAGTGACTTGCACAAAAAAAAAAGTTTAAAATGGATAGATATACATATTATATTAGTTTACTGGTCTGCTGTTTTGAGTGGAGTTATGTGTCATATACTACCAGAGCGGCCTGCAGTTTTGATCGACCTTATCTTTCCTCCTTGTTGAAAGTTCTTCAGTACTGTGGTAAATCTGCACACCCTATTAAGTGTTAAAAAAGCAAAGAACAAAAGAAAATAGGGGACCGGGGATGTTCCTAATATTACCAAGAGGTTATCACTCCTTAACGTCGCTCTTGTCAAATGCAATGCTACATTTTACATCATTGAAGTGAATTTGAACAATTCAACTATAATGGGGGACATGTATCAAGATCGACTGATGCAGTGCTTAACTGGCGGAGTGTAAAGTAGCGCTCTGCCACGGCACACATTTTACCCTGTCCTGAATGTATTAACTGGCACAAAATGAAAGAGGCATGGTGTAAACTGCGACATTTAAATGAGAAAATTACGCTGTGACACTGTTCTGAAACCCTAAAAATGGGCTACAGTAGCACTGACTAATCTGAAAAAATAGCACCTCCCCTCCAAATGGGCCTCAATTGAACAGTAGGTAGGTCACTTGGAGAGGCAATGACCCGTGTTGACTAAGTGTCTTGAGTTTATATTATTATACGACAGATAAAACCAAGTATACATAATGAAAAATATATAACGAACCAGGTTTATTATACGACGAATACAAACAACTGTACATAATGAAATAGCCGATAGAGCTATAATTTAATCCTCAGGGAGATCAAAGAGGGTAATGCACTCTCACTCTGTTCCTGGGTTGTTGAGGAAGGTTAGAAGCCAACACTCTCAGTCGTAAGAAATGCCCCTGAAAAATCGTATCATCACTAATTTCATGGATTTCGCGTAGGTCTATTTGACTGCCCACAGTGAAAAATATGCAAAGCGGGCCACTTCTGAGGTGCACATGCAGCACTACCCTGTGTGAGCTACCCTGCGAGAGCTGCGTTGTGGGAGCCTTCATTCTGCAGCTGGATACTCTTGAGATTAGATGGCGAAACAGACTCACATCACACACAACACAGGAGGATTTGCGTACAGTATACAGTTTGTGTTGGCCCCACCGTCACTACTATATACGAAGATCATATGGGGAATCCTCCATGACAGCCCCCCTTTCAGCAATATTACAATTAAGTTCTGCTCTCGCACCGTCCTTGATACAGCCCTGCCAAGGAAGCTTCCACGGGCTACAGCTGTACACGGTCCGACTCAATACTACACATTTGGTTACTACGCCAAAGGGGTCAAACAAATACCTGCTCCATGATTGGTGAGTTCCTCATAATGTACAATGACATTTCTACATGATACTGTGTACAAAGTGCTGCTTTCTGACGTTTTCTTTGTGCTCAAATAAGACCAATTTGAAATCTTATTTATGGACCCTTTTAAGGCCAGCACTGCTGTTCTGTTGCTTCTTAAATCTCATTTTAATATCACAAGACTTCATATATAAATGAGCCCCACCTACAATTTGCACATGCATATAATTAAGTCTTGACACACCTTAAAATGCATGGCTAATGAGCGGTGGAGCGCATTGCATGGCAGAGCGCATTTTGACGATGCTAATGGCCTTAACTTACCAAAAGAGTCACGATACATACAGGGCAACTTTAAGGCCATCGTAAACTCGACGCTATGTCCTTAATGTCATTGCAAACGCTTCATACGTCTCTCTGTCTCTCTCTCTGTCGTATGTTTATTATGTATTGGTAATTACCTGCTCTAACAAATAAAGAGCTTAAATACCATCGAAACTGATATCTTGTAATTTTCAAGCAGTTACCGTTTGTTTTATTATATAGCAAAAGTTTCCTAATTGGGCATATCAATTAAAATATTCCTGCAAAATAAAGTGCTGCCAACAGAAGTAAGGTGTTATTGAGGTCTTACTTAAGGTAAGAATTCCACAATTTTAACTCACGAAAATTGAGCCGTGTCAACTAGTTTTGTCTGACTAGAAAGTGTATAGAGTAGAAATCCATACAGTATGTATATATGGCAGATATCACATTTGTATCCTGGAGAACTGATGTGATATTTGTTATACAGTAAGGCTAAGCCACTTCTACATTGCATGTCTTTTCAATTACACTTCAAATACAGATTGTAAAGCAAACCTGGATTTACTTTTAAATATGCATAATTCCTAAATTCCTGGGCTGACTTCAAAAGTTAAATCCCAGGCAAAAAAAAAAAAAAGTGTGACACCATAAATGTTATTTAAAAGAACAATATTTATAAGAACTCCACAAAACAATCACACACTATAGCGTGATTTTCAACAAATACACATTAAGTCTAAACCAGATACATCTGTCATACAGGTTTCAATCTAATTTTATAAAATAATGAGGTACCTTGATCTTTAGCTGACACTATTATTTACTGTTGCAAGGTGGGGTCCTCAGTGTGTTGCTGCAATTACACTCAGACAACAGAAATAAGGTCTAAACAGGCAGGGCCTGTGGGTTTATTCCGTTTTCCTGTCCTGTTATGAGGACACAGAGTCACCAGTTTTTAAACAAAAAGTACAAGACTTACTAACACAACAGCCGTTTACCCTAACTATCACCCAGGCAGCTAAGCTGTTTGCTGGTTTCAAAACAAACTAAAAAAGTTACACAAAACCTACAGTAGTTGTCATTGTTACCTTGTTTAATTCGTCTCGTCTTGCCTCACATTAGTCCCACACTGCCAGAGAACCCCTCAGGTGGGGGGATTAAATGCCCACCATTAATAAAGCACAGGTGCAACCCATTCTCCTGTACTCCAGCCACTCAAAGCCCCTTGGGAAATGTAGTCTTTTAGCCGTCGCCATTCTCACTGAACTACATTTCTTATCTCAGTGGTCAGAAAGGGTATATGATTCACTGTGCCCTGATTCTATGATCTATGATTCACTGTGCCCTGGTGCAAGAGTGTGAATTAGACCGCCCAACCTGAAATAAATCTAATTGAAGTTTTGTTCCAAAAATGAGTACAAATCATGTGTGATTTTTGGGGAATTCAACATCAGTTTATTTAGCTGCACAGGTTTATGTTTCATGATTTCAACTCTAAGCTCTTTGGTACAAAAGTCAAGCCAAGTAGCTGGATTATAAAAATCACATAAAGGTGACTGACCTTTATTTTTCTCTGTATTTGTGATTATATACCTTGTTAGTAAACTGTTTGTTATAATCTTTATAAACAGCAGCTGTGAAAGAAGTGCAACCCCCCCCCCCCCCCCCCCCATAAAAGGAACACAGTCTGTTTTTTAATCGACACTGACCTATTATAAAGTTTCACGATGAGTCCCGCCTACATAGCTCTGATTTGATAATGTGTGTTTTGACTGACAGTACAACTTTGCCACGGTTTATTTTTGATCCACTGGGAGAACAGTTTTTTGTTTTTTGATAATGGACTTCAAAATAAAAAAACTGGTATGGGCAAAGATATTATAGAATATCTTTGGTATGGGCCCCAGCAGCGCAGACGCATCCCTCGCACCCCCCTGATGCTGGCCCTGGGTATATGCTTCTTTCCAGGCATGGCCCTATGTACCTGCCCTCCATCACTTTACCCAACCCTTTATCACATTACATACAATAAGATACAACAGTGAATAACGGCAGATCTGGCAGTACAACAGTCCTGCCACCTTGCATCCCAGATGTATTTAGCCTGTTTTTTGTTGGGATTTTGACAGGTTATCAGTCCTTTTCATATTTCCCAAGTCTGCTGGAGTATAATCATTAGAACAAAAAGTCAAAGGCTGAATAAGCATCACTGGCTACCATTAAGTTATTTTTTTCCCTGTCACTCAAGCAAAAAAGTGTTGCAACAGTTTGTCAGATACAAAAGGAAAACAAGGAAATTATGTTTCACAAAGGTGACTCTAGAAATGAAGTGCATATTCTGAAAAGAAAGTCACAGGACTGTATTTTAAACTTAGGTTTTTATAGTAGTTATTAGAAGGTGCTTATATACACAAGGGCTAGTGAAAAGGTTCAAGTACAGCATCGTTCTCTCAAAACAGATGGGACCTGGTGTTTACTCTTCCTGGTCTAAGTACTGAATATTTGAATATGTTCAGCTATTTCTATCCATCATTCGTGCCTTGGATCTTACAATTCAAACCTGCTGCAGATATAAATTACTTTTATATGCACCGTATATCTGTCAGTCTTAGAAAATCGAGAGCATAGGGATAGGAAGATGCCATCAAGTGCAAAAAAACCCCAACAAAACTGATTGCCACAATGCTTTTCTACACTCCAAGAGTTCTACTAGCCCTTTATACTGAAATTCAAGGGCTGATTATCAGAAGCATATAGATAATGGAGAGGCCCATTTACCACCCTGGAAGCCTCATTTATGTACTGTGATTGGTAGCAATAAGATCCATCTTAGATATTAGTTCATAGATTTATAATGCAACATTTTGACTTGCAATAGAGAATTAGTATAATCATCTAATTTCTTCCTTTCAAACTATTTTAATTGTCCTTTTGCTAAACCACAGACCAGTCCTGTAGTCAATACCTGTGTAAATCGATTTTTTTTTTTTTTTTTTTAAAACCAAACAATGTATTGTTTTTTTAATATTGCTGTGCCCATCTCAGTGGTGGATACAACCTCAGCTATGGTTCAAGGGTTTCCAGTAGGCCACCACAGACAGGAAATGTGAAATACCACATTTCCCCAAACGAGCAATTCTAGAAGCTTCACTAATCCTACAGAATACATGCTATATTACAAGTAAAAGCCACATTGACTCCACCAATACAGGCCTCCTTTATACCAACCACAGTTTTTTTTTCTTCTAATATGTCAATATTTTCACTGTAAGTCAAACAAGGTGTTAAATATCCATGTGACCATAGTAGGAAAAACAGAGAAACAGTACTGACAGCACCCCCACCCCCGCCCCCCACAGCATGTGAAAGCGCCATGTGAATCTGTGTGTCTGCTTCAGGCCCTATGCTCCTTCTGGGATGGAAGCTGGGAGGCCCCTAGCCTGCCCTTTCGGCCTGCATATGCCTTACAGGACTGAGCACTTTTGATCTTTTGGCTTGGAATGAAAGTGGTGAGGCAGAGGGGAAACAGTGTGCTACATTTTATAATCCTGTTACAGGAAAAAAAAAAAAAAAAAAAAAAACCCAAAACCAAAACATAAGCACATGTTTTTAAGGTCACACGAGGGGAAACAGTGTGCACACTCCCCCCACAGCCTTTTATAATCCTGTTACAGGAAAAAAAAAAAAAAAACAGGCCGGGAAGAGAGGATGCAAAAAAAAAAACAACATTTGGAGGACGTCCCTGTCAGGGGTATTATCGGACCCACAAGCTCAAGTGCCTGGTGGCTCAAGCCTCAGGATATCCTGATAGAAGTTGGCTTGTGTTGTAGCTTTATATATTCCTTCCTCCGATACTGACAATTCACCAAGTCCTGAGGCAGAACACTCTTTTTCACGTCCGCTGTCAAATATTATTTGACTTCCTCTAAAGAAATGCTGCGGTGTGCAGATTTGTTTTAACATTTTCATTATATGTTATATCGTACCCAAATGTTTCAAATAATTATTTTTTCACCTTCCCCAGGCTTGCTCATGTTCTTTAATGTTTTGCAAATCAAAGCACAGATTATTTTCAAACTTCTCTGCAGACAGAAGATAATTAGCCTTTGCTCTAAACAGTCTTATCTCCATTAGGAGTAGCTAAGGCTTTTTTTAATAGATTATTTCAGCATCTTAATAGAAGTAACATTAAAAGTACTAAGAAGGCTTTATCTTACACAGCCAAGATAACAAATGGAGATAAACAAATGAAAACACTAGAGATATGTAGTATTCTTTTGTGTAAACAGAATACTCCACAATGACTAATTAATTTGTTAGGCAACTAGAATCTCTTACTTGGACTCTTTACTATAGAATTTAAAAGTGCTATTAGGAGGGAATCATTTTTAAAAAATGGTCAGGCAAGTTTGTCAAATCATAAAGGTCATTGGTTCCTATGGTGATCTTGCATCTGCTAATGTGATATTATGGCAGGTTTTGATTTTGACTGACTCCTTTACATCATAGCCATTAAGCTAAATCTACTAAACTTAGATGTATTTATATCAGTGTAACAATATGCTTTCTACAGCTTTTGTTGCCAACACAAGCCATTTAAGAAAACCACAACACAAAAAAAAGCAAGAAATTATATAAAAACAAAAAAACAAAACCCACACACAAAAAAGACAACAGTCCTCAAACTAACTCACAGCCACTGTTTGACCTATTATTTCTAACAGGAGAGTGATTCATACAGTAGTTTCTCCTTGGATACTGTAAGTGGTATCAAGGATGCCTAAACAGCTCTTTTGCCTGGGTTCAAGTTCTGGTTCAATTATAGATAGTAAACCTGCTCCAGGTTGCTATTGAACCACCACAGGCCTGCCAGTTAAATAGGTTATCTTTAATGTATATGGTAATTTGGCTCACTCCGTTTGGTAATTGTAATGGTAATTAAATTGGTGCCACATATACCAGCCCCCATCCCCCCATCCCAGGGGAGCACTGATCAGTAGCTGTGATTGCCTCATGTCAAACTCCCTGTGCCTAATGGTGCATGTCATTGTTAAACCGAAAAGGCTTTTACTGTTCATAAATGTTTTTATTAAAGCCTCCATAATCTGCCTCTAGGGGGCAGCCTTTACCATGCGTATTTGAGCACTTTTCCCCTGAAGGAGCCAAGCCAAGGCTCAGTCAAGTTATCAGATAACCTCACTATCCGCCACAGCCCTGCTACAGTAATTAAAGTTTTGTAGGGGAATTACAGAACACTAAATTTGTTTGGTGAACTGGGGGGTATAAGCCCAGGAAAAAAAAAAAAAAAACATTTATAAAAGACTATACAGGGAAAAGGTGAACTAGTTTTGTTCAGCTCTTAATGGACACCTGATTTATAGGTTTATTTCTTGCTGTTTCTTTGTTAAGAAAAACAAGTAATTTGGTTTTAAATCTGGCTTTACTTCCACACATGCACACAATGTTGGAGAAAATCAGGTTGTGGTTTGTAATATCCTATAAGGTGTATGTAAACCCACCTCTCCTATAGTAGATTACTTACCAAATAAAAAATGACCTTTATTGCATACTGTGTACAGAGGGGTACCAGCTACACTATGCCTAGCATGTATAAATACATGACATAACATCACAGGTTCATCGCATTAAGTAGATTGCATTTCATGTATTTTCTGTAAGGAATTATTTTTTAATTTTAGTTTAACTAGTTTAACTGGGCAATGTCTTTGTTTAGTTTCAATGACATTTACACTTGTCTAACTGCTTTGTAATTGACACACCCCAAGCTCAAGCTTAATATGCACTCTTTCGTGTGGGTCATGTTATAATGAACAGCTTTTTGAAGAGTTGCTTGAACTGCCAAATACTGTATCTGTTGTCACAGCAAACCCATACCAGACCTGCCTTGCAGCTGTATTTATTTCCATGCAAAACACTGCATTCAGCTGCAATAGTACTGACTAATCTTCATATACATGACATGTCCTGAATTTCTGTTGCCCAATATAAACAAACCTATCGGAACAAGTTCCTTTAGTCTTTCAGCATTTTTTTTCCCCATCATGCATCACAATCTACATGGCTATAATAGTTCTAAAATAAAAAAAAAAAAAAAAAAAAAAAAAAAAAAGCTGTATTGAAGAATTTTCAAGTACTGTGACATAGTCAGATATCATCAGTGGTCTAAGGAGTGCTTTATACATTCTGAATTTGCATGATATTTTTTTTAAATACATGGTGTAACTTGAATCATAAAAGCTTAGTAAGCTTTACTGTGGTTCATTTTTTTTTTTTTTTTTTTTTTTTTTTCTTTAATTTTATTGCAAAAGACAACACCCACCCACCCACTCCACAGGGAACCATGTTAAAGAATTAAAGCCTATCATTAAAGAGTTATGTAAGCAAGATAACTATTATTTTTTTTTAAAAAACTGAATGGTGGTTTACTCAAAAAATTGAGTAAACAAATGCATAAATAATTGGAAAACAGACCACGTGATCATTGACCCAGCACACAGAAATTGATTTTTTAAGCACAGTTGTGATATATATTTTTTAATAACAAAAAAATAAACAAACACTTAGCTATAATGAGAACTAACTACACACAACACAGGAACCTAACTATAAAACAGGACAGCTAAGATGTTTACCTGTAACACAAAACACTAACCATTGATGACAAAATTTGTTTTTATGTAAGTATTGGTTCCAATTTGAGAATTGTTTTATTTAATTTTTGAGTCTGTCTGGGAACGTGAACTCATAACTGTCGTGTGTTCTTCACCAAAGATGCATAGTCAGCTTCCGATTTACCTCTGGTGAACAGTTGTGCAGACTATACTGCGGCTTGATAATATTGTCCTCCACTGAATTTTTTTAGTCTACAGCCTTTGTGCAAGCAGAGACCTTATCAGTTTCAAATTCCATTGTTCCGTCTTTGGCACCTTGGATTTAACCCGTGGAGCCAGGCGTGCAGCAAAAATTCACAGTGTTTTTGTTTAGTGACACTACATGGGAGAGGTTGGGGAAAAGGAGCCTAGGCATTTAACAACTGGGCTCTTCACTATTCAGCAGCCCAGAACAAACTGGTTGCACGCCTTTTAAACCCTGCACCTGGCTCCAATTTGCAATCATAGCCAAGTGCAGGTGATTATTTCCCAAATGGAGGCTTGTCAGCCCCATGGTCTTCTGGGAACTGTAGTCATGTGCTCATCAGGACTACACTATCTCTGCTCCTGGTTTCACACATCCTTCCCTTTGTGCGAGACACACTGGCCATTCCAAAGCCACCTCCTCCACTGAAACACAACCACCCACCCTCAAGTTCACAAATGTCCATTTTCGCCCTCTTCCATGGGCGGACTTGAGGATGGGTCGGTGACCGGGAGCCAGGGCTGGCAGGCAGAGGCGTGCAGCTGTGGACTGGAGCAGCGACCTCTGGGAGACCAGGGAGAGCAGAGCAATAGGCAAGGGAAGTGGGGCAAATCAGCAAGGAGAACCCAAGTGATGTCTGCCACTTGTGCAGTGACATCTGGGGTTCAAGGAAGAGTGGAGCAAGGGGCCAGGCAAGAGATTGTGTCTGGCCATGCTACAACCTAGGAGCTAGGTCAAGCAAAGGGAGGTCTGGGCATTCTGGACAGGGGACCTCCCTCAGCAGTGCCGGATTGGCTTGCATGGATGGTGGTTGTGGAGGTACCTTCATCGCCTCCTCCTCCTCCTCCTCGATTTCAGCCTGTGGCTTCAGAGAAGGTAACAGCTCCACCTTGTCCTGCTCAGGAGACAGTTGGTACTTCTCCCTTCAGTGCTGGAAACAGCAGAGCTGCTCCTGCCTTCTCCCGCTGTTGGAGCAGCAGCTCCAGCCCGGCCACACTCACCAAGGTTCATTTGCCCCTTTAAAAACCATAGACCCAGCACACGGAAATTGATTTAACATGTGCCTTTTAACTCAAAAATTGCTTTCTTAATAACATAGCCCCATTGCAAAACGAAATTGGATGTTTTTTTTTGCTCTTTATTTTGTTTTTGTTATTAAAAAAAATAAAATAAAAAAACACCTAGCTCTAATGAGCACTAACTATACACAACACAGGAACCTAACTATAAAACAGGACAGCTAAGCGGTTTACCTGTAACACAAAACAAAATAAACAGATTAACACAAAACACTACACAAAGGTTTAACACTAACTTTTGTTTTTCTTTACAGTTGAACACACTCCCAACTGGGCTCTGCACGCTTCAGCAGCCCAGAACCCTGCATCTGGCACTAATTTGCAATCATAGCCAGGTGTAGGTGATCATTTCCCAAATGGAGGCTCTTCAGCCCCATGGCCTTCTGGGATCTGTAGTCCTGTGCTCCCCAGGACTACACTTTCTCTGCTCCTGGTTTCACACATCCTTCCCTTTGTGTGAGACACACTGGCCATTCCAAAGCCACCTCCTCCACTGAAACACAACCACCCACCCTCAAGTTCACAAATGTCAATTTTCGACCTCTTCCATGGGCAGACTTGAGGATGGGTCGGTGACCGGGAGCCAGGGCTATAATTTGTTACATTATATATATATATAATGTAACAAATTTGCTGCCGTCTTCCTGGATAATGACCTTGCTTGGTGTAATATTTAAGAATAATTCCAAGCAAAACAGTACTTATAATGAAACACGTCAGGACGTGGCTTTATTTGAAAACAAAACAACTGCACTGTTGGTGCAAACAAAAACAAAAGAAAAGCCTAAACCCTTTTTGGGTCTAACTAAACAGTAAAGGTGTCCCTCTCTAAACAAGGACAGGCTACTCCTGTTTACCCCAAATTACACACACAGGTCATTTATTTCTTTATTTTTTTCCTTACTTTCGTTTCTTTGTATACAACCAACTCCTCTCAGGCTGTCGGCAAGTCATCCTAACATTTCCCTTCCCCCTACCTTTTCAACTTTACCACTTTTAACTGCCAGACAATTAGACAATTAAGCTACATTGGAGATAATTCCTGACATCAGTATGTTCCCCAGGGTCTTAATGCCTCCAAATACTCTTTCTGACATAATACCTTTTTTTTTTTTTCCAATCTAACATAACATTGCTTCTTTTAAACCCAACCACTTTACATTAATTTGTTAACTATAATTTTATTTTTAAACATATTACCTTATCTACATACTTTGTTTACTATCCAGTTGGTTTATGTTGTCTTTTCACACTTTATTACTTTTGTTTTATTTGAAACATCTCCACAACCTTTAACCAGATGAAGTGTGCATTCTTTACACCCACGTCCCCACAGCTGCCCAAGTTTGATCTGGAATGTACACTCCATCACTATATATATATATATGTGTGTGTGTGTGTGTGTGTGTGTGTGTGTGTGTGTGTGAGTGTGTGTGTGGTGTATGGTGAACCTTTAGGCAAGGGAAGTCCCAGCAATAGGACATGCTCACTTCATAATCCATTTTAGATATATTTGTCCCCATACTTTTAGCACTATACACACTTTTGTATCACTTCTTAAGCTCAATACTGTACTTACAATTGTACTTGTTATTTTAGCTCACTGCAAGATACATGTAACTGAATGCTGGGAAAAATGAGCAATCACCAGGTACCCATAGCAACAGATATATCAAGCTGAGAGGGTTAGCAAGAGTGCAGATTCAACTTTTATATCTATTTTGCCATAAAAAAAAACATAATATAATGCTGTGAGAGTGAAACCAATAGGACCTATTTTCAATGGCAAAAAAATATATACAAATGTGAGCCTGATATATTTTAATATACTATTGAATAGGTTATCAAGCAATCATATTTTGTATACTCTGTGTATTTCCATTAATTTTAACATTGACCACAGTACATGATCAGCTAAGGTTTGTGGGAAGGAGGTCCTTTATTGTTTCAGTTAGCTAGAAAATGTGTGATGTGACCAGTCTGGCCAAAAAATGTGCTCTTATTATTAATTATTCAGGCACAGAGTGACAGTTCTGTAGCCAAGAATTACAGATTTTTATTTTGTAAGAAATATGTTAAATGCATTTTTAAGATTGTATGGCAATGTAATTTCAATAATACATTTATACATTTTAACTGACTGCAGTGCATGAAAGGATACCACTATCTCCATAGGTTTGTAATGCAAATTTCTCATTTAAAGTTGAAAAATTAAACTGGCAAACCCAGAATAATATAAATCCAGAGCGGTCCAGGGTCAATATCTCATTTATATGTAATATTGTATAAATCACACTGCTCCTATTTCAGAATTTAAATCTTAGAAGAAAACATCTGTGCATCTCCTGTTGGCAGCCACAGAAGCCAAAGTGGCAACTAATAGTTATTTCATATATTTCATTTATAAGTACATAGACACCCACAGAGCATACAGTTGAATGTTTCCCTGTCTGTCTTTGGACCTTAGGATTATTGTTGGATATTGCGTTGGATTGTTTGACTGTACAGTATATGAAAGACTGTCTACATCAATACCCAGTGCTGATTCATTACCACACCCACTCATGTCTCAGAAACAGAAGATGGTAAATTTCATGCAAAGAAAATGCATGAAGCAATTTACATGCGACTACAATACAATTTGTGCACTTTTGGCATGAATAACTGCACTATGCCTAAAAAAAGAAGCTAGGTATGTGTTAGAGAGTACATACAATAACTACGACTCAAACACCCTCCTCAAAGTTTGTATTTGGTCCAAACAATTTTTTTTTCTCATAACTGATTATTATGTCTTTGCATGGTGATCTATGAATATAAATAGGATTCTGCTTGAATGTACCATATACAGATTTCAGTATAATGCTAGTTGAATATTAGAAACCTATACATTGCAAAAGAAAATGATGCTTCATGATTTGAGCCCATACAATGTTAACTCAATGATAGAGAGCCATTTTATCAGTTCTATAAAGGCCTTTATTTTATTATTTCAAATGTTCATGTATAGGACAATGTCCTGGCTAACAGCAAACATTTGATCCTCATGTCATAACATTCAATAAGCTCTTTAATGAAAACACATGTGTATAGCCTCTGTGGAAAATCGGATTGATTGTCTTCACTCACCACAATACGGAAAATTCCGCTTCAGGAAAAAACACTTTTCCAATTAAACATTGTCATTTAAAAAAAAAAAAAAAAACAGATTGTTCAGATAGTTTTACTTTTATCATTAGTAGGCCCTTTTCATAAAATTTTAAGGCCTGTTTTTATAAAACCCATTTTCACTAATTTAAATTTGCAGATCATTAAACCTTTTTTCAACTGTTTGCTAGACGGTTTATTAATCTGTTTTTGTTTTTCAAAGGACTTTTTAGCCTAAAAGAATGTATATAAACACCCTTAAATAAATACATAAATGAATAAACAAATCCTTAAAACTGTTTGTTTTGTGAATAGAGCACTATGTGTTCTGTGTAACCTCTTAATGCTATATTTTCATTTACTGTACCCTTAGAAGAAAAAAAAAAGTTTTCATGCTGGGGCCTAAGCATTGATTAATCACAAATTCCAGATTGCAGTGTCAAATGAGACTTGCATGCTCTAAAGTCTCTGCTCAAACATCTGGATTTGTAACTAGGTGCCCTGCAGAGTTTTTGTAATAATTTCTCAAGTTTAGGCTGATTGATACACTGCATAGGTGTTGATTGGCTACATCCTTTCAGAGAATGTGAACTGCCTATGAAAGTTGTTATTCATGGTTGGATACCAAGTGTTTCTGACTGACTACTTGTTAAACAGGTTTGCTGGTAATAAGAGCCTAACATGTGATGTTTAGCATCAGTAGTTAGCAACAAAGCAGGTAAGGTTATTCTTGTGGTTGTGTACAATGATGAACAGTAAATAATTAATAATAAAGCAAGATTACCTTCAGGTAAGAAATTAAGTCAAATCACCATGGGTGTAACCATTACATCCGGGTTGCATCAGTAGTAAATAAATGATCAGAACATCAGGTACAAAGGTTCATGATACAGTATCACACTGGTACTGATATGGAATGGTGCTACTGCTTAGCATTGTGATATCGTTGGTATGTGAAAATATCACAATGCTATTACTTGGTATCATTCTATTAGTGGCTCAATGCTGCAACTGTGCTATGCTGTAGTTTCCCCTTTGTTTAAAACCATTACATAGTCATGGGTGACAAGAGTGGATCTCTCCAGTACGTTTCATAATTTTCTTTGATTACAATATTAGTGAGCAGAAGTATTTTCAACCTAATATCATTTCTTGTTCTAGACCGTAATATTGAAGAAACACAAAAGAAAAAAAAAACATGAAACCATTCTGAATTGTAAAGTAAATAATAAACACGATTACATATGAAGACACTGCTAATCTAAATCACGTATGTTATGACATGACCTTAATCTAAAAAAAAAACTTCCTTACAACTCTGCAGTTATTGCATCTATTGTCTCTTAACAAAGAAATCCAAATTGCTTTTCAAACTCATTACTTACTTTGATGTTGTAAAAGATGTAATTTCCCACATTTCCTGCTGTGTTCCTTTTAGTATAACACCTTAATAATAAGGGTCATTTTACTGTTCAGCCTGCTTAGGGTGAAAGCATTACACCAGCCTTATGTTAATTACAATTCTTTTTGTATAAAAAAACCCCCCAAAAAAACAAAAAACACAGTTATTTCCTGTCTTACAGAACAAAAAAATACAGTACTTCCAACAAAAGTGTATCAACTGGAAATAACTTTTTATGTACTATACAGTACATATTATATGGAGTGTCATCCTCACAATCATATCATTGCATGTTAAGTAAATCATAACTAAATGTAACAACACTTAGTTAAGGCTTTTGTTTTTTGAAGTGGGAGACTGGAGATACTGTGTTTTGCTTTTCCATAGGGATTTTTTTTTTAAAATGTGTTCACCTGTTTGTTGCTGGCTGGTGAATAGGCATAGGCTATACAAGAAAATACAGTGGCGTGCTGCAGGGCTTTTCCAGATGATACTTTAAAAATCAAAGCCCTGGAACATTTTTGTAGTATCACATAGAAGATGGACTTTCAGCCCTGCATACCACAATTTATATCCTATAAAGCCAAATTGACCATTGTTTATTGCATTCTTCCTTCAATGCACATGCATTTAGAACAGACTGGAAGTATGCCAAATAATGTTCTGGAAGAAAAGGTGACTTGGTGGTTCCCATGAGAAAAGAGATAAGCATCACATGTAAAAATAAAGCTTACAACCTACAGTTGTGACAAAGAGATTATTTCCAGCAGAACTGTAGTGCTAAGAAGCATTCCTTGTTTCCATGGAAACTTCACAAAAGTAAATGTAAAACATTGACCTTCACATATATCTGACCTCTAAAGGGCTGAACATATCTAAATACCAAAGGGTTGCTAAGTCAAAATATGTAGGTTTTTAGGAAAAAAAAAAAGTTCTTAATAGCACAATGACGACATTTGAAGTCATGAGAGTTTTTACAATGTTTTTGCCGTACTTTTCAGGAAATGCATTGCTATACTGGTCTGAGTTAGGAAGAAAAGTCGGCCACACCAATGCTGATTACTCAATTCATAGTAATTTAGGGGAGGGGATTATTAAATGTCCGTGGTTACTAAGCAGGAAAAGAACAACTCTGAATATCGTGAGGAAATACACGCACACGCACACACACATAAAAATATATAAAATAATACTTCTACTAAGTACAAATTTTACTACTTAAAACATAGATATGAGTAACATCTAAATGTTTTATTTAATCACACTAGTCTATAAAAGTATGTGGAAAATGTGGGAACACGGGGGGTTACACTACAATACAATAAAAAACGTTATGATCCTTAGGCCTATATGAATATAAGATTGAGAACAGGGGGGTATGTAAAAATACATACAAAGTTCCGGAGCAGCTTCATGCACTGGTAGGTCTATAGGTGGAGTACCAGGCTGAGCATACTATCCTGTTCCTGTACACATCTGCCGGTCCCTATACCCTACCTCTGCTCCGAGAAGCCAGTGACTGGTCTGCAGCTGCAGTAGAAGTGCAGTTTTTTCTGCTCCTGGCTCTTGCTAGACTGGCCATCTACAAGACCAGGAAGTGTAAAATCATCGAGGAGGGTCTCTTTGACTGTGGAGCCATGTTCAGGGCCCTGGTCTGGTCCTAGGTTAATTTAGAGCACGCCCACGCGGAGTCTGCTGGCGACATGTGGGCCTTTGTCGACCAGTGGGCTCTGGGTGGCATGCTCTGTACCACCATCCTTTTTTGTCTGAATATTTAATTTACAGACTTTTTGACCTTTTTTTTTTTTTTTTTTTTGTTTAAATTAGTTAAACGCCTGCCTATTTAGCATCCTCTTTTATGAGAATGCTAATTTGAATTTTTTTTCTCTAGCCGTCACTTGACAGCTGGAGTTGATGATGTCCTTTATAGGCATTTAGATAGGACTACTACTACTACTACTACAAATAATAATAATAATAATAATAATAATAATAATAATAATAATAATAATAATAATAATAATATGAGGCTAAACGTTTGGTTAGTTGTGTTTAAGAACATGCATTTATACAAACATTAATAACAGTCTATTCAAGAGGTTTACATTTGCAGCATGATTTGCGTTCTTTCTTCTCTCTCTCTCTGTCACTCTCTCTCTCTCTCTAGTATGGCTTTGCTGAGGAATAATGTGAGATTTCGCCAGTTAAACGGGATCTTGACTGCTGAAATCTCGTGAGACACAAGCACAATTCCTCCTCCAGTTTACATGGGTTTTTACAGCTATTGTATACAGCTAAAAACTAAAAGGTTTTTAAAGCGATTGACCCTGCCCTTAAAGTCACGCTGATCAAAGGATGTTCTTTTGTTGTTTCAGGATGTATTCGCGTGACAACGTCACACAGTCATGACTGTAAAGTAAATTTTCATGTGCATGTAAACCCAGCCTGTGTTAGCCAATTTGATTTTTGTTTTACAAAAATTGCTCTTAGGCATAAACCATTTGGTAAACATGTCCCATTGTATATAATAACACAAATCAATCAACAAGTATGAGGATTGGTACTCTATTCATTAAACAGGAAGATAGTACAATCGCCATGATTTTATTGCACCAACCTTTGCCCTGTTAACCCCTCCAACACAGGATGTGTGAGAATGAAGGTAGAGCCAATAGGATACATAATTTAGACAATGTTTGGTCAGGAGGATGTTCTCAAGCTGGTGGCTAAAAGGACGTTCCTTTCCTTTCAGAAGTTAAACAGTGATCTTTGTTCATCCCCTTAAACATCTCCATATCAGTCTTTATAGACTGCAAGGGCCTTGTTCCATTGTCAAAGGAATCTGGCACTCAAGAAACAAAGTTCTGTCAGCCATGTGCTTCAATTGTCTGAGCCCCCTTGTTCAAATGAAGTGTACTGTGTGGTGGGATTTTTAAAGACATTATTGATTTATTTTTAAATGTTTTATGCAGAAAAACAGCTGCGATAATACATATCACTTCCAAGTATGTCCACTGGGAGATTACAGAAAGCCACAGAAGTCAGCAATAAGTTACATTATATAGTTTCCATCACTAGAAAAATCTGAGTGCACTTAAATTAAATGGGTTTGCATAAATACTCTACTGTTGTAAAAAAAAAAAAAAAAAAAAAAAAAAAAAAAAGATCTTTAGAGTTTTCTATAAGGAATCTGGAACAGTATCTTACCCAAGTTTAACAGTAAAGTCAATATACAATATTAGCAGGTTCTAGTATTATATTTCCAGCTGCCACAGAAAGTCGGCAGACTTTCTGCTTCTCTGGCTGATGCAGCAAACAGAAGTGTCGGACAGAGTATAAGGTCAACATCTTCTCAATTGCAATCCAGGTAGCATTATGTCACTTGGGTGACAGCTGTAATATTGTCACAGCTCTCAAAAGGCTTAGAAAGCACCCAGGCTTGAGAAATGCAATTTATTGTTTGGTAAGAGTTGTCAAGTTAAAGTGGAACAATATCATAGACTGGTGTAGGCAGTGTGACAGTCGTGACCTTGTGACAGCAGCTTCACTGGAGCTGTTTTAATGTGCCTGCTTCCCTCACCTCACCTATATGGAACCTAGATAAAGGCTTTCTTTTCCATTGACATCCTGGTGACTAATCACAGAGATTGGACTGGTACCGTTCACTCAGCAGAGAGAAATGTCTTAGTGACAGGCCTAGGACTTAAGAGAGAGAAAGCAGTTAAAAGCAGGGTCCACTTGTGTATGTATCTCTGGTCTACTTGGTTGGCCACTGTATGGCCTCACTGACCTTTCAAACAATGTATCCCAAGTCCAGTCATGCAAATTATACACCAGGTACCAGTACATGTAATATTTTCAAATGATGGTACTTGTGAGAATGCTAATGAGGGTTAAGAAAATGTTACTTATGTATTTACTTTTTTTATTTATTTAACAAACCATGGTAGTCATTAAATGTTACAACTTTTATGGTAAATTCATGTATTAAATTATTCTTGAGATATATTGCATGAAGTACTGCAAGTGCATAGTAAATACTCTTAAAAGCAGGATGACAGTTGAGAAAAATAGATCCACTGATATATTGATTTAATTATTTTCCCACAGATTAATGGAGTCTTTGCAGTGGTTTGGATGCTGATCAACATTAATCTGTCCAATCTGTGGCTACTAATACAAATGCATAAGACAATGTTCCCTTCACAAACAGCCATTATTTATACTAATTGGGCCTTTGCTGAGGTAAGGAAAACAAGTAAGCACTAAACTGAGTTATGTATTAGTGAAAAGTATACAGTGCGTGTTTAAATAGTGAGAGGGGGTGAAATCCTTCAGAAGTTCAAAGCTGAGTTTGCATTTTTCTTTTTTTCTCTCCAGCTGTCTCATCTTCAGTTCTGTTGGAGCTGTACTGTAGCCCAGCTAGATTTTAAAAGGGTTTGTTAGAGAAAATGTTGCTTTTATTAATTTCTTTTTCACCAGATGCAATGGTAAGCCAATGGTCTTGCATTGAGGGGCAACAGTAGTACCAAGGTGACTGCAGTGGTATACATTGTACCACAGTATCAATGTGGTAGCCTAAAGTCAAACGCTACTGTAAGAACCAAAAAACAAAAGTGTGACACTTGCAGAACATTTAGGAAACAACGGCACCTGTTGCAAGTCATTGTGGATAACTGAGAAGTGATACATGATGAAGAAAGTGCAATTCCCTTCAAAAGGCCTGACAGAACATTTTACACCCTGCACATTTTCTGGACACCGGTGTAAATTGGTGTTTTTATTACTTGTGGAGCTGGCTGAATGACATGATTAAGATATTGATCAGAAAAACAATGCTGCCTCCAATGCAACCTTGATTTGTCACTTTTCACACCTGCTCACATTCACACTGCAGGGCATTGGAAAAGAGTTACACTTCTGGTCTTATTCTGCCAGATCTATAAAGTACAGTTAATAATTTAGTCATTATTGAAAAAAAAACAAAAAAAAAATTAAAGTACAGTTAATAATTTAGTCATTATTGAAAAAAAACACACACACACACACACACACACACAAAAAAAAATCAGAATAATTAGCCCTGTTCTTGGAATAGGTTTGAAAACAAAAAGGACTGGTAAATAAATGACCCTTGATTCAACAAAGAGTTGTTTCATTCGGTCAGGGATAATGCTAACTCTATTGGGGTCAGACTTTATATATAAAGGCCTCATTCAGTGGTGGTGAGTCTGACTGTGCAGTAACTGAACTTAACACAGCCACCATTAAACACATATGATTAGTCAAAGAGAATAAGTACAATACTATTCATCTTTTAAACCAAACGCTATACAATGAAGAAAAAAATCTGAGTAAAAGTTTATATTGGAAAGAAAATATGATTTGGTAAAAATAAAATAAAAACACTAAATGTGCATTCTAATATATTTCCTATTATAAGGTGAATGAGGACAGAGCTCTTTAAAAATAAAGTAAATCAGTAAGAAACATTATTCTCCACTGTATGCAAATATCCATAACAATACAATCTCATCTGGTAAAAGCATGGCCATGTGGTTCACAAGTTCCTGAGTGTAAAGAGACAGCTGGCTTTGTGGGGTATCAGAGGACACCCACTGACCTGTTCTCCTGAGCTGTTGTGGGTAATTGCTGTGGTGAGGAAATGTAATTGGACATTCTACATTGGGCATTAAAAGGGGGGGGGGGGGTTGAACAATCTACTTTTTTTTAAATAAGGCAGTTGTTTTATTTTTTATTTGACTGATTTTAACAACAAAGTCAATGCTTTTCATTGATTGGTGGTTCTAGTAATGATCCACTTTTTCTCTCAACCAATCAGGTAAGAAGCAGCATGTCACACCTCTTTTTCTGTTAAATTACTTTGAAAATATTTAATCTACTGCAACTAATAATAATACTACTAAATAATAATAATAATAATACAGTACGTCTTCTGGTGTATAGTAGTCAGAGCCATCAATGGAAAGAATAGAAAATTCATTTATTGATAGCATCTCTACTAGGCATCTTGGAAATGGTACAATATTGATTCTCCTCTTGTACAATCTTACAAAAGAAACATTGTCCTTTAACTGTTCACTTTGTCCCATTCAATTTTGGTTCCCCCGTGCTCGGAAACAAGCTGTTCCTCTATTTCGTAGCTATGTGAAAGAGAAAGCACACAGCTGGAGGTGGGTGGACAAATGGAAATGGTAGAGATGGGTGAAATTTGCACAGAATGGCACATGACAGAAAATAAGATGTTTTTACTAGAAAAGCTTTATGTCACCCCCAACCCTTCCACAACCTACAAATCTAGTAGACTCATTCAGCTGGATGCTTTCAATCTCACATGGGACTGAGCTCCCTGATTAACCTTGGGTGACTATTCTGTATCCTAATGGCATGAATTGGGCTTTCTTTCAGAATACATCTAAGAATAGACACAAAGTAAATAGGATAGGAAATAGGGGGAGAGGAGACCTGGACTTAATTAGACAGTGTGTGTGTGTGTGTGTGTGTGTGTGTGTGTGTGTGTGTGTGTGTTTGTGTGTGTGTGTGTGTTGCTAGTACAGTACAGTATATCTTGTCTCTAGGTGTTGTTCCATGATACCAAAAATGTAGGTCATTAAAATATAATATGTTTTTTATAGCTTCATCCTGACCTCAGTAGCTTTCAGAAGTCAAGCAGCCTAATTACTTGTATGGGGGACCTTCATGAATATCGTGAGTGTTGGTGGCTCTGGGGTGGGGGAGTTCAACTAATGCCCTCAAGTCTACACTGCAGAAACAAATGCCCTTTCAATGAAGAGCATGTGTCATGGGTAAACCCCCAAAAGATCAAGTGAATCTGGTCCATTTCTTTACCCTAACTATATTCTCAAATGACAATTCATTTTTCTTCCACATGAGCTAAATCCATAAAAGAAAACCTGTTAATGCAAGGGTTTAACATTTACGTGATGGTTTCATCATCAGAATCAGAGCAAGTAGCTGCCTGCTGTTTTAATTTAAATCTGGTTTCTGTTACTGACATTGTTTTGTGACGTTGTGCCTGTTGCCTGGTTACCAGGTTGCAGTACAATAAAATAAAAACAAATAAAATAAAAAATGAAATCTGTCTGCCTTTGGGTGAATAAACACTAATACATAATACAATTATTATTATTTTTTTAAACAAGCCGAATTCAAACCAGAAATAGCTTACTGCATGGATCAGTTCTGTACACACATATACATATACACATACAATACTCACAACTGTGTGCCTCTTATCAGGGCGATTCATTAATTCAACACCTGGTCATCAAGTTCGTTCTACATGATTAAATACAGAATCCAGATATAGCATATGATATTGGCAAAACATGTTTCTTCTCTAACTAGTTGGTCATCTATCTTGGACCAGGTTTAGTTTTTTTAAAGCCCCATCATATTATAATCATAGGGCATCTCAGTATGTTCTTTGTTACATTAAGCTATGCCGTTTAAATTAGAGAAACCAGCCATACTGGTCTGCAGTATCAACAGCTTGGCAAAGACCCAGATGAGATAACAATGAGAACAAAATATTTTTCAGGGATGGTAACATCACATAGAAGTAATACACTGAGGCCTTTTGCCACATAGATAGCAAATTAAAAACAAAACAAAACAAAAAAAGATTTCACTGCATTACATAAGTCTATATGAAGGTTGTAGGCAGTGATGGATGAATACTACTTAGGCTTTTCAGGTCTAAAAGGAACTGGGTGACAAAGTTGATCAGTTCACAGATAACAACATTTGCATATTATGTCTGGCACTAAGTAAAACAGCTCAAAGTATACAATGGCTGTTTGTACAGCACACTGTGATGAAGTGCCCATCATTGTGTGTATTTTCTGTTATATATTGCGTATGGTGTGTTAAATGTTGGTGTATAGACATTGGTACCCGGGATATAAATGGGTCTGTATAACACGAGTGTTTAAAATGTATATTTGTATTTAGGCACGAGGATTGCATAGCACTTCACGTGCAAGTAAAATGTAATATGTGAGCACGGGGAATTGCACTTTATTAATTCACTTGCAGTTGTACCGCGACTCCAGTTGAATGATTGATTAGCAGTCGAGTCTCGGTACAGCTGCATAAAAGCAACATGTTTTCACATACTCGGGGTTGTGTGTTCGGTGAGTGGAGAACGGGATTGAAGACGGAGGTAAAGAGAATAATAATAGTAATCGTTAAAAGAAGCTCACCGTGTTTTGTCTGTATGGTCCGTTTTGTTTGTCTGTTTATTTTGGCTACCAGTGCCATATCCTGTGTATTTTTGTTTGTTACTACCTTTTTATTTTCTGTTCTGTTTATTTATTAAATGCTGAGCGAAAGCATTCACTCAGCTCCAACAAACTCCACCTCTCTCTGTTGCTTATTTCCTGGCTCTGGTCTTTGTGACACACACCTACCAGTGATTACACTATGTAACACAATTTTTGTTCCTGGGTAGTAAGTGTTATTTCCTAATTGCTTATGCCTCAAAAGTATAGAAAATGGCTATTATTCCCCACAAACTTTGCTTTTGTGACCAGGACAGTGATATTTCAAAATATCGCTATTTCCAATGGGAAAATGGGCAAATGTGTGTCTTTTCGTTCACATAAAGTAAAAAAAAAAACAACATATGAATCCAAATTAACATGTATTTATACTAAAGTAATACAAAAATGACTACAAAAGATTTAGAAGTGAGTAGTTTTTCGAGATTTACGATTATACAGTATTTACGAAAAGACACACATTTGCCCGTTTTCCCATTGGAAATAGTGATATTTTGAAATATCACTGTCCTGGTCACAAAAGCAAAGTTTGTGGGGAATAATAGCCATTTTCTATATTTTTGAGGCATAAGCAATTAGGAAATAACACATACTACCCAGGAACAAAAAAATAAAAAAATAAATTTATTACAAAAAAGCAAAAGCCTAAGCGAGACACCCTATTATTCACCAGTGTCTGTGAGGACACAATGTATACATGAAGAACATACACACTATTTCAATATAGATTTATTCTAAAAAGAAAGGATTCAAATTGGGCCATTTTTATTGGGGATGACAAAAGTAATGATAAAGTTGACTAGAAGATTCTAATGCTTGTCTTCCATAAAACAAAACAAACAAAATCGTACTTTGTACTGTCCCACCTACTCTGGCTGGCAGGTTGGGATGGCAGTTTAAAGGTCAGATTGTCACATGATTTGAATGGGATAAGTAAGGCTGATCTTTTGATTGCAAACATAATAACATACAGTAATGATGGAAGAAAATTAAATTAAAATGTAATTTGAAGCTACGTATTACTTAATAAAAGCACCACTATGACGTCACTTAAAATCCAGTAAACATTTTATAACAACAGAAAAAGCTTTAGTTATCATTCTAGCATGTGGTAAATGAGTAGGACTGGCAGTTTTACAAAGCTTTTATCATATAATGCAATTTAGTTCTACCATAATATTAGCTGGAGATGCAAGTTATACATTTAGACAGCGTAACAGATTGGGAATGGAGTGTGCTCTTAAACCTGAAATTTGCCTCTCTTCTATATATATATATATATATATATATATATATATATATATATATATATATATATATATATATATATATACTGTGATTGATTGACTGCATGTGTACTGTAACAATGAAATGCTTACTCCTTTAAGAAAAATAAGGAAAAGAGAGCCTTATTTGACTGGCAAAATACCTCTGTCTGCTCTTCATGTCTCTTACAGCAGCCAGAAACCCTGATCCTGCTTTCAAAGTAGTGTATTTGGTTGACGGGTCAGTCCATAAGCGTGGGGTCTTTTGTGTAAGTGGTCTGTCCCACAACTGATTCATTTGGTATACAGATGGAATCACTGACATGTACTGTGAAATATATACAAGCTGCAGCTCAATTTCAGTCTTGAGACAGCAGATCTGGCAGACTGATAGTCAATTTATTAGAGGTCTGTATCTCCATATCCAAGACTAATGGCGTTTCATGAAGAGCGGTCTCAAAAGAGATGACTCTTTAGACATTTCTGGAGAAAAGAATTATCTGCATATTTAATGAATAATTGAGGAATGGTTATCTGAACAATTTATGGTAATGACTTATTATACATACGCATACTGTTAAACACACCAAATATCTATATAAAAAAGAACAACCTTACAGTTTGCAGGCCCCTGTCCTGCTACATCTCTTACAATATGTACATATCAGTGCTTGGAAATTCTGGGCTATGATTGGTTAAAACCTCATCATAGGAGCAAAAATAGATTGAACTATTGCCCTTATCCTTATACCACAAGGCAATAGTCACCCTCTTGCATGTGATTGGGTCACATCACTGTCTGTCCCACCCCTTTTCAAAAGAACGCCTTCCACCTCCACTCCTAACAAGAGACAATGGCTGAATGAAAAAACAGCGATTCTGTGACTTAAAGAAAATTAATTACAAACCATACTACAAAAGAATGAAAAAAAATTTTCATAAATTTTTTATTTATGTTATTGCATTGATAGTAGTATATTACTTCACTATGTGTACCGCGGTAAAATATTCGTGCCAAAAAATGTTAAATTTTTTTATTTTCATACACAAAAAATGCATAATAAAAGGCTTGAAAATATTTATGGCTTTAGAGTATATAAAGTCATATTTTCTATCCAACCTTGCCTCTCTTAGTATTTTGATGGACTCATATATTAAATATGTACTGCATGCTCATTCATAGTAGAAAATGAAATGCCCCCCCCCCCCCCCCCCCCCCCCCCCCCCCCCCCCCCCCCCCCCCCCCCCCCCCATTATAGCTCACTGTCGGTAACAATAGTTTTCCTTCTAGGCAATAATTTTCACTATGGCCCTCCTCTCCAGTCCATATTTTCTCTCTCTATATACACACACACACACACACACACACACACACACACACACACACACACACACACACACACACACACACTGCTGTGCAAAAGTTTTAGACATGTTGCATTTTTCTACTAATGCAATATGAGCAACAATTTATTCAAAGCCTCAACTAGTGTTTTCAACTATTATCAAGCTGTCTAACATGGATGAGCAATGCTTGAAGAAAATATCCTTAAGGAATAGAAAGAAGGCAAGTGTTGAATTGATAACAGAACTGGCAGAAGGCACAGGTGTCGTTGTCCACCTTTGACCATTGTTCCATAGTCCAATTTCTGTGTTCTTGTGCATATTTTAGTCTTGTTCCCCTTCCTTAACAAAGGTATTCTTACTGCAACACATCCTTTAAGTCCTGATTTCAAGAGTGACCTTCGTACTGTTGATTTGATGGACAATGACACCTGTGCCTTCTGCCAGTTCTGTTGTCAATTCAACGCTTGTCTTCTTTCTTTCCTTAAGGATATTATCTTCAAGTATTGCTCATCCTTGTTAGACAGTTTGATGGTGGTTGGTGGGGGTAGCGCTGGTGGGACCGGAAGTGACGACACAGACAGGCAGGAAACAGGAAGTGCGGGTGCAACCTGCAGACCAGCAATGCAGCAATGCAAATGCAGCATTAATAACGAATAAACTCAACAAAATGGTTGGCCCTAAGCCGCAGATCAAATTAATGGTTGTAGTATTTAAAAAAAACTAACAAAACAAGCCCCCGGAAATACCAACAATGGGAAGCCCAGATTAAAAATAAACACAGTAAACAAAACAGTCCCATGCACTCATTAAAGCAGTGGTTCAGCAATCAAGGCAGTTCCAGCCTCTGCCACGTCGTGGGTGGTGGCGTGTCTGTTAGACCTGGTTTCCTCCAGGTCTTCTACGGCTCACACCAGTGCTCAATCCACTGGGGCAGGAAGGGATCCACCAGGGTAGGGAAGAGAAGTTCAGGGTTCTGGAAGACAACTCACAATAGCAAAACACACACTCCAACAACATGGCTCCTTACAGGTTGCTATCCCAGGACAGAGAGACTGGAGCAGGGGAAGAGAGGCTGCTTAAATAAGGCTGAGCTGATTGCCTGGCCATGCTGAGTCATGCTGCTCAACATGGCCGCTGCCTTGCCAGCACCGCCAGTGGTCGGGAGGGTGCATTACAGCACCCCACAGCACTCTCCCAATGACAGACAGCTTTTTTGCTGTTCCAGTCCTGGGTTTGTCAATTACAGATGATGTTTCTCTGTATTTGTTGATTATGCTTCGGATACCACACCTTGAAAATTGAGTGATGCTAGCTTTTTCGCTCAACATTTTTCCTTCTTTATGCAAGTCAAGGTTGTTATAATAATAGAAAACACCAGTGGGGGCTTTGAGACAAGACAGCCGTATTTTTCTAAAAAATATATTCAACATACTTCTTGAATATGAACAATATTGTAATGGTAGTCACACATGCATTATGCATTATAAAATCCAATCCATCCAATCCCATTTTGCATCATTTTCATTCTTAGAAACCACAGCGGGATACATTTACTTGGTCTGTGACAGTTATTGAGAGTTTGGGTTGGAAAGAAAATTGCTCTTGTTAGTACAATGGAATGTTGTTTGCAGTAAGTAACTCTATTTGTTGACCTGATAATGATTGTATAGCCTATTGCTTTTGCATTTTAAGAAGTCTTCTAGGAATTTTACCATAACGTATCAAGGGGATATACAACCTGCCCTAGAGATCAAGGTAACCTAATATTGTCTGTCTTCCTCCCATTTCAATAAAGCTAGAATACAATGCTGTGTAGCATTTAAATGTACACACAGTAACAAGTGAGATACAGATTGTCAGCATTCAATGAATGGTGAGCACCTTGAAAAAGTAATTTTCCAAGCACCTTTGGCTAGATCCATGAACAAGCATGTCTCAACTATGCAATTGTATTAACAATAAGTATGGATTGGACCTCTTTATATTCTTGGATATCCATGTGACAGCTATCTATATAAATTACCAAGTCCAAACTGTGATGCAACTATTAAAAAAAAAAACAAACAAACAAACAAAAAAACCATCTACAGCAAGGGATGGTTCCTACCAAATTATTGCACTGACACTGCATTGACACTGTGTCATAGGGTCAGGAGTTAATTTGTGAAACGTTTTATATCAATGAGAGTTACTCTCACAGAGTGGCCAGGTGTTACAGAGATATGTCTCTGTTACACGTACGTATGGTACATGTCCTGTGTGTTATACGCGTCCCATATGTAACCCCTGTAGTATCATTAGAATAGATTTTTTTTCAAGTTAAAAACAGTTCTCAGTAATGTCCTGAAAATATGATTCTTTTTATACTAAGGGTAACGTATCGTCGGTCAACTGGGTAAGGACTAAAATGTATTTCAATTTTTACCTTTGTGGACTCTCTACCAATGGATACTGGGTGACCCCGATTAGTTTATTATAATTTTAGACCTTACCCACTGAAAATGAGAGTCTTATTTCCAACCCTGTAAAGGTCAGTTTATTTTTTTATGTACTGCTTAATTAAAACATGAAAAGCAATGCTAATTTGGATTTGATGTAGGTAGTTACAGGCACAGAGTAAACAAACACATGATGTTGTCTCACAGTTGGTAAGTGCAAAGAGAGAAGAAACTTACATAGTGATCTTTGTTGCCTTTCCCCATAATTGTACAGTTTTCTTTAACAGTGTTATTCCAAATGTATTTGTTTTTGCATTAAATTGCCATTGATAAATATTTTCATATTGTAAATACTTATGTTTTAATATTACGTTAATCCAATTGATATCAAAAGGCAATTATATGATTGCTGTAAAATAAGGCTCACATGCAACAAAGTTGAATTGGGGCATAATCATACTACCTGTATGTGGCAAACTAAGTAGAGACTACAAACAAAGGCTGTCTTCCTGGGAGCCACATTCATCTATTAGTATTGACAAATAAGACAAGTTCTACTTACAGAAGTATAGCAGGCATTTTTTATTATTAAGGAGGGCTAATACTCTTATGAAAGGGTTCCAGGCAGCAACCCCATTAGTGGTGCATTAACCTCATTTCATGCTGTTTATATATACTGTTTGAAAAGCCCTCTGTCTCAATACTAGCAATTTTCCACTTTCTAAGACATTTTCAGTTTAAAAACTCAAAGGCATTTCAATTAATTTTGCAAATAAAGGAGAACATATCTGACCCTAACTTCTTCTAACAGGTTAAGGAGGCAAGTCAACACCATGTTTAGCTACTTTGAAATAAATTTCTCAGCGTTAACACATTTATTTTTTTTGCAGCTGTATCATGCCATCTGGCTATGCACTGTTGCTCTTCAGTACATGTCAATGTTATTCAATAACCAGCTTTAAATATAA
This sequence comes from Polyodon spathula, assembly GCF_017654505.1. NCBI lineage: Eukaryota > Metazoa > Chordata > Actinopteri > Acipenseriformes > Polyodontidae > Polyodon > Polyodon spathula. Next base: position 32,946,391 of record NC_054543.1, on the reverse strand, counting down.
ATTACAGCACTACAACAATTAGGAAGTCACTCAACCATCATAATGAAATATTACAGCAATTAGAAATTTAAAATAATGCTGAACAGTCCTTACAGAAGCAGGGCATTGGAGTTAGCAGTGGGAAGCGAGGAAAGCAGCTTTCTGGGAACCCAAGTCAATAAATCAGAAAAAAAAGCAATTACAAACATTAAATTGTAGTGTACAGTACTGTATTATAGTACACTTTTTTTTTTCTTTTTGACCCCTGGCTTCTAATTTAAGCAATACCTAATATGCCAGAGCCCTCAAGGTATTACATCCAGAGCCTATTCTCTTGAGCAGGCTCAACGGTTTAATTATTCAACTGGAATAAAATTGCTTTAAAAGTTTCAAAGTAATTCGCTCCATGCTGCAAGCATTACAGCAATCACCTGAGGGGCCAATTTGCTGTTTCAGGGGAACCCAAAACCTTTTTTTTAGCATGAACCAAAAACATACAGTTCTTTAACGTTTCTAATTAGCATGCATATTGTTCTTGTTTAACATGGAGAAATGCTTCAAAACCAAATTACTATGTTGCTGTTGACCAGAAAATGAGCATCCTGGTTGGAATTTATTTATTTACAAAAAAAAAAAAAGTGCATCATCTTTAAAATGTAAAAGGTTGCATTTATTAAGCCTTTGCAATAGGGAACCTTTCCTTTGAAAGGAAGAAGGATGATGGTTATTTCTAGTTTTGAAACAGATTTACTATATTTTGCACCACTGCAAAATAAAACTGTTTTTTTTTCTGGAACAGTTTCAAAACACAAACATAATTTTCTAGAGTTTTAGCAAAAGAAAAAAAAAAGGAAAAGTTTTAACGGGCCAAATTAAAATTAAACCCGAAATGGTAAATTATAATTGAAAATTACATTATGAATTGATATAATAAATAATAGTAACTATTTGTTGCCCTATTTAAACCCACCAATGCCTTGACAATTTTGTGATAACACTTTTTTTTTTTTTTTTTACAGTTGTACAATACACATTGCTCTAGGCATTTGTTACTGTTGTGGTGTACTGTCCCTTTAAGAGTCTGAGCTGCTGGGTTGTTTGAATGTTTGGATTGTGGAGGAGTTTTGGCGAAACTGCAGAGTTTGGAAATTATCTACTTTATAATATATAAAACATTTAGAACACGTATTTCTGTCAACAAGCCAGCTTCTGGAACATATCTGAAAAAGAAATAAAAGAAAATCTGGGAAATCCAGAAAAGAAGGACTGGGAAAAATACAAAAGAGAAAGAAAAAGAGAAGGGGAAACTGGAATCTTACTAAGAGCGCTATAGGCTCCGTCTTCAAAGTCGCAGGCCGTCATATTAGAAATCCAACTACACAATGAGAAGAAAACACGTTTAAGTCATCGGGGATAAATTGAATTTTTATTTTAATTAAACCGCGTAGTGTACGCAACGTTTTCAAAGACTTGACTGTTTTGTTTTTGTACGGCACGTCGTAATGTTTTGAAAATAACAAGGAATAAATCGGACTATTATACTGTTTTTTTTTTTTTTTTTTTTTAATTGAAATCATGCAAATGAACAGGGTACTTTTGAATTTTTAAGTCCCATATAGGCTATACCAGTAATCTGAATGTAGTATAGTGTAATCATTTTCTTCCGGTTTTGGGATGTCACATGTTTTTTCAACGATAGTCTTTTTTTTTTTTTTTTTTTAAACAAAATCTGACAAACATAATTCAAAGTAGTTTGTATTAAACTGTCCTTCGGCTTGTTAGAAGTGTTTTTATTTTATTTTTTTAAAACGTTTCTAAAACAGTTTATATCTGTTGTTGTGCCTTGTAAGTGATGATTACACCTGTTGCTTCCCCTGTATCTAACATGAACTGATGACCCTAAGGCAACAGGGGGGGTGAATTTTACTGGCTGTATATTAGTTTATTTGGCATTGACAGTGTTTTGTATATATTCACGTTTGTTTATGAAAGTAAGCAGAAGATGAAAGTAACTGTGAGTTTTGGAAGGACTGGAGTGGTTGTCCCTTGCAGAGATGAGTGGACGGTCAGAGAGTTAATACAGCAAGCAACTCAAAGATACATTAAAACGCTGGAAAAGGTAAGTGTTGCAACTTGTTGTGAAAGCTGTAGGCCTTTCTTTTGCTGATAGTTAGTAAAATAACATACAGTAATAAGTCTTTTTTTTTTGACATTTACATTTGAAAATAATATAAAGTAGCCCCTTTAAAAATGACATACAGTAAATTCGTGCACCTGCGCCCTGCCTTACACAATGCCAGTCTGTGTTCTTAGCAGAATGCTGCCGCCCAATCCGGTGACTTCACCATCCACTCATGGTCTCCACCTGACTAAACGTTTAACACTAGAGTCTCTGCATGAATAACCAAGTGAGATTAATCTAACTCCTTGTTAAATCAGTGTACTGTAAGAGTCTCATTTCGAGTTTGTTTTGCAGCGTTTGAGTTTTGCTTATGGCTTGTCAGGTAACACGGATGAAAGGTAATTTGAGAGAGTTATGGTTACATAAAGGTGCAGTACCCCATACCATTTAAAAAATAGTTTTATATTAACATAGTGGCCGATTGTAAATACAATATGAGAGATTGTGGGTACATTCATGTAATAAGTTATCACTATCAGCATAACAAACATAATGTAAATAACTTGCTGGTGACAGACACACACCCACACCTGATCTGGGGATCCTGAAACTCTGTAGCCATTGACACACAAAATTAGGTCTTGATTGCTGTGATCTTTGAGCATGCTTGGACTGCTGTCAATACTTTTTTTTTCAGGTATGTATTAGCAACTCAGCTTGTGTTTATATTCCCATTAGTTGCAACTTTGCCCATAATTAGCAGTTTTTAGTAGTTTCCACAAACTCCTTTTGACATGTTTTCTTTTGAAATCCTTTTTACTTTATTTGCCAATAAAATGTCCTATCCAACCATTGCCCTTATTACAGTGGTGATATTTAGCTTTAGATGAATGTAAAAAAAAAATTATATATATATATATATATATATATATATATATATATATATATATATATATATATATATATATATATTCCTAAGTGTTAGTCTCCGAATAGTGTTAGTGGATATTGTCATTAAAGAAAGCAAGTTCTCTAACATCTAGAAATGTTACAGGAGTTCCATTGGACCAGCTTGCATGCTTTATCTCAATAATTAAAGTGGCAGACCTTAGTATTCATTACTTAGAAACACCCGCTGTAAGACAGTACTGTCTTGTAATTGATGCGAGGTAAAGCCTGTGGAAGTGTAAATTAACTGCAAAATAACTTGTTATTTTCTTTATTCTTCTGTCAAGGAAATAAGCAATCAATTACATAAAGTGTTGCATCCTAATCCTGTGCATTTTGTGACAATCTGTTGTGAAAAGTTGATATTTTCAAGCTCTGTTTAGCTCAGGAAGTAACATGCATTTAATCAGCGCTTACTAGGGCTGGCAATTAATCGTAGTTAACGTCTGCTTTTGGGAGATACATTTTTTAACATAGTTAATTGCACTCGTCTGTCTTGTCCCTCTTAGCATACCATAATTCATTTCTGCAGCACCATTTTAATACACTTGAGTGCACGAAACTGCATTAAATAGCAAATAGCACTCAAACTGAAGGACTTGTGAATGGGAAGTTTATTTAAAAAAAAAAAAAAAAATCAACTTTCTGACAGTTCATTGGCTAGAAAGAGGGTAACTTGTATCTCCTGGCAAAGTGAGTTCCATTATCACAGAAGTGCATCTAGTCTGCTGTACCACCTGTGTGCTAAAATACACTTTCTAGTAGTTTTCTACTACAGACAACAACAATACAACAAATTAAACCTGTCAGTTTCGACAGAGTACTCTTTCTGAAATTCAGGATCGTTGCAAACTCATGAATCAATCTAGTACAGTACTATATCCAGTGCTGTTGCAAAGTGGATAGCTACTGACTGTAGACCCATTAACATTGTGGCTTTGGTTTATTTCAATAACCACATTTATTTTAAACAATATTATTTACAATTATGGGGGATATAACCGTTACTCAGTGACTTTTGTTTTATTTAGGCAATTTCAAGTTATTAATAAAATATTATTATTATTATTATTATTATTATTATTATTATTATTATTATTATTATTATTATTATTTAAATGGAAATGAAAAACATCAGTTTATTAGTAAAGGAAACTGATCATTTTAAATGCAGTAAGATAAGTAATAAACTCCATTGTGATTTAGCAGTTGGTTCAAACAATTTACCAACAAATGCTGGATTGATTGTAAAAAAAAAAAAAAAAAAAAAAAAAAAAAAAAAATATAAAGAGGGACAAACAAGTAGGATGCAGAATCCAGAAATAGAAAAGCTTTTATGGTGGGTTGTTTTTTGGATGATAATAATATCTGTAATAAAACAAATGTAAATGAGATGGATGCAGTAGTTTGTATTAATTAAATATGCGATTAAAACCAAGATTCACTGAGATACATTTTTTTTTAAATCTCAAGATTAATCGTGATTCATTTAAATCACTTGACAGTCCTGGCGCATACACATGCAGACTTTATAATCTTGGACTGCATTAATCTGTAGGTTGAGTATGTGTAAAGAAGCGCAGAAGGATATATAGACTATAAGATATTGTATTATACAATACACAAAAGCAATCCGTAAGCTTAGAGGAGGCTATAGTGATATCATTTGGAGAAGATTCATGAAAACTCAGTGTGTGTGTGGCTGGCAGGCAGAGAGAGACACAACATTTGCAGATTTAGGAATAACATATTGATTTGTTCCAGGTTTGGTTATCTAAAGTTGCTGTATTTGCATTGCAGTAGTGACTGTTTGAGGTTTAAGGAAGTCTTTGAATTCTGGTGTCCCAGATAAAGGCCCACTTTACAACACCGTCTCTAATTATGCACAGCTCAATTAAAATAGATCAAAAGGAAAATTAATAAAAAGATGCACAGCGTACTGTGCTGCACCAGATTCACTTGTCTAGGCCCCCATTCTTGTCATAGTATCCTCATTATTCTGATCCATTGCAATTCCAGGCATATGGATTACATAAACTGCATATTCCTCCCTCCAGCGATTTACCCAAAATCTCCTTTATTGTGCCAGGGATATTGCCGTTAGTGAACCCAAAAAATGGGGACTGTTACACGCTGATCGTGTCTGTTCAATCGTCTCTCTGTCAAACTCTACATGGTAAATATGCTTTGATCTTGCAATAATCTCCTCCAAATCATACACTCTTGGCTTCCAGTAAATATTTTGGATTGCATTTGGCTATATTCCGCAAAAAACTTTGACAAATATGTTTGGGATGCAGTGAAAATTGCATACAATTCCAATCCGAATGATAGACTAAAGATAAAGCCAACCGAATATGAATCTTTTTTCTTCAATAAAAAAAGCATCGTCGGTCTCCTCACTAAGCCGGTGGCATTTTCGGGGGCTCATCTCGCACTTTGCTGCATGTAGATGGCTCATATTCACATCTCTTGATAATTTTAGTAAATAAATCAGAAGTTATGACAAGACCTACCTGATTGATTCTGACTGCCCTCAGTAGGGATAACCACAGCTTCATATTTGGTCTGGGTGTTCAGATGTTGATGAATGGTGCTGGCAATAGTACTAGTAGGCATACGCAAACACCAACTTGCATCCCTAAAATGTTTTTAACCTTTATTTCAGGACCCTGTTGCACTGGCCATGGTTTCATTGATACAGGGTTGTAGCATGAATATGTTTACCTATAATACTTAAACAATACTGATATATACATACTGATGTAATAAATCATTTAATTGAAATTATATAGTTTGTATTCTTTTATTAACCGTGACACTGGCCAAAGTCCAGTCCCCCATATAAGAACAAAGTTTATAAACTAGAGGGCCATTTGGCCTATCTTGCTCGTTTGATTGTTAGTAGCTTATTGATCCAAGAATCTCATCAAGCAGCTTCTTGAAGAATCCCAGGGTGTCAGCTTTCTTTCTTCAGTTAAAAAAAGTCCCTTGGGTCGAGATTGTCGATATCTTTTAGAATTTGGAATGCTTGAATCAGATTGCTGCATTGTTTTCTTTGTTCAAGACTGAATAGATTCAACTCTTAAGCCTGTCTGCATATGACATGCCTTTTAAACCCAGAATAATTCTGGTCTCTCTTCTTTGCACTCTTTCTAGAGCAGCAGTATCTTTTTTTGTAGCGAGGTTACCAGAATTGAACACAAAATTCTAGATGAGGTCTTACTAATGCATTGTAAAGTTTTAACATTACTTCCCTTGATTTAAATTCAGCACTTTTCAGTATATATCCGAGCATCTTGTTTATAGCTTCCCCACATTGTCTAGATGAAGACAATTCTGAGTCAGCATAAACTCCTAAAGTCTTTTTCATAGATTCCTTCTTCAATTTCAGTATTTCCCATATGATATTTATAATGCACATTTTATTGCCTGTGTGCAGTACCGTACATCCTTTTCTCTATTAAATGTCATTTGCCATGTGTCTGCCCAGTTCTGGATAACCTTTGTTGCTGCAACAATGTTTGCCACTCCTCCTATTTTTGTGTCATCTGCAAATTTAACTAGTGTGCTTACTATACCAGAATCTAAGTGATTAATGTAGATTAGGAAGAGCAGGGGACCTAATACGGATCCCTGTGGTACTCAACTGGTTACCTCACTCCATTTTGATCTTTAATCAGTACTTTCTGTTTTCTACATGTTAACAACTCCTTAATCCATGTGCATGCATTTCCTTGAATCCCTACTGTGTTCAGTTTGAGAATTAATCTTTCATGCAGGACTTTGTCAAATGCTTTCTGGAAATCTAAATAAACCATGTCATATGCTTCACCATGCTAGTAAGTTTAATGTTTTTTTTTATTTTTTTTTTTTACATTAAGCAGACCATTCTTCAAGTTCCCAAACAGTCAAAGGTTTTGTCAGAAAGTAGCAATGGGTTTACCAGGGGTCAGAATGGAAAACATTCCAGTGAAAGAATGTTGGAAGCTTAAGTATCTTTTGTCCCAGCAGAGGTGGCTGAATGAGATCTGAAGTTGCCTTTGATAATACAAATGTAGATGCTTGGTTAAGGGTTAGGGTGTGCTGGTTGAAAAACTCTGTGTTCACAGTGTTTGTTGTTAAATGGCCTGTGTTATACAACCAAAGTTTAGAGAGTGTTGATTGCGTAAGCTATCTGTTGTAGTAAAATAATTTAATGAAGTGATGTACGTTGTATAGTGTATCAATACTTGATATGGTATTTAATTTAAACATTTATTTTCAGTATTTATTTAAGTATTATAGGTAAACACACTCATGCTACAACCATGTATCAGTGAAACCATGGCTAGTGCAGCCAAATAGAGTATTGGTTGTGTAGAGCTATTTGTTGTAGCATCATGATTAAGTTGGGCATTTTATAATCCATGACAGCCTATTGTTCAAAAAGGTACAACTTCAAATATATCATTACAGTTGCATTTTTAGCATCCCTTTTAGTATAAGTATGCCTTTGCTTGCATTGCAAGTATGATGTAAACCTCTGCAATGGCAAATCAACTGGTTGGTGGTTTATTGCTATCCTTTTCCAGATCATACTGTTTGAACTGTTGGTTATCAAAGACACTTTGTGAAAAGTTGAACTGTGTATATTCTGTGCTGACTAGTCAGAAAAAAGCTTTTTTTTTTCTTTGTTTGTTCTTATGTTAAGTTTTGTTTAAAAGGGCATAAATTCCCCTGAGAAATTAGTCAAAATACATTTCTCAGTAAAATTAGTTGGTAGGAAATTTGCACATCATACAGATTATTAAATGAGACTCAGCCATAATTACTGTCCATATATTGTAATGATCATGTACAGTATCTGTGGAAACATCATGTAATTAATTGCATATTTTTGTAGTTATTTGGTGTGTTTGATATCTAACAGTGAACAGTAGTACATCACCTTTTAATATGCTTTTAATATGCTTAGCCTATTTACACCTTGTTACACCTTGTTGTGCTTTTGCAACTTTCAGGGCAGTACATAGCAAGTTCCCTTATCAACTGCATTTTTAAAATACCTTTTTATAGTTGTTGCTGTTTTTGGTATAATACATTGTAATCACTGCCACCAAGACAAAAAAGAGAAATATGCAACATATCTGGAGAATTGAACTACTCAACTTGCTATTGCTTTTTTCAATAATGAGTGCATTTATAACAAGAAACTGAAATAAGGAAATTAGCTAACAGGTCATGTGCATTTACTTAACATATATACTTAACTTTTCTGAATGCAGACACATATGGGTACTGTAATCCATATATATTTTTCACCTGCTGGCATGCCATATATTCTGGAGATGATCTATGTTTTTAATGTTTGCATTGCAAGACTGCAATAAAATACACATTTTTCTCAATCTAAATTTGCACTTATTTTGTCAAGCTGCAGGGGAATGCATCATGCTTTGTGCATAACCTTGGGGGGAGGGGGGGGGGGGGGGGGGGGTTATCTAGTTATGAAAAAGCAGTGTGGATCATTTGCCTTGGAACGATGGTAAATGGCAATGGTAAACTAGATCTATTGCTCCCTTTGTGAAACGATATTACTGCATACATTCTTCAGCCGTTTTCTCCTGGGTGCAATGCTGATGGTATTTCAGCTGTCCATCAATGCAGAAGACTGGGGAGATGGAACTATAAATTGCGCAAAGGGTCAGAGAAAAGACAAAACCCCAAAGCCACATTTACAGAGATTGGAGATTTCCCCAGTCCCCTGATTTAGGAGTGCTAACTGTGATTTAGCAAGCTAGGCTTTCAAGTGTGAATATCAAGGGCTGCCATCTGACGTTATTGTTATTATTATTATTATTATTTTTGTTATTTGTATTATATATATATATATATATTATTATTGTTCCTGGTGTTATCGTTTTATATAGATATAATTATATATATAATATATCCGGTATATATAATATTACAGTTATATACAACAGAGGTACCTGTCTTTTAGAGAATATATATATATATATTAATTAATTTTTTTTTTTTGTATTTTTTTAATTAAAGTCCCTTTTCCTTTCCAATTTAAGGATGAGCAAATATGTTATCGATCTCTACTTTGTATAGGCGTCTGGCTCTGAATTGTGTTATGTAGGCCACTATTGACAATAGGAGAACCACAGATATGTCTCCAGGCAGTGCTTGTCTCTTGCTCGGTCGTCATGGTGTAAGGCATAAATCAGCAGAGAGTTTAGATACCAGTCCTACGGAACGTGTCTGGAATGCTAGTGTTGTCAGGCCCATAAATCTGAATGTTTACAAAGGTGTTGTACTGTCTTGCTAGGCCTGAAATAAGATTTTTTTTCCACTCGTGTTTTTTTTCTGAGGTCGTGTTAAATTGCACCCGTGCTGTGGTAATCATTTTGATGGTGAATTACAGTACTGAGGCCTGCAGGACAAATAATTTTAAAAGCCTCTTCCAATGATTGTGTAATCCAGGTATGAGAGGAGATTTATGAAAATAAATAGCTCTTTGTTCCTTTGATACAGTGGATTCCTAATGATTGATCACGTCCTTCTGTTTTTGTTTACTAGTTCAGGGTTTTCTTATCCATGCTCCTAAATGGCAGTGGCACAGACCATCTGAAATGATGCCCCACGTATTTAATTTAAGTTGCAGGAAAGGATTTTACTCTATTTTGGGAATATTGTTAAACTCCCACTTATTACTTGACCGGTGCTCATTAGAGACCACTCCCTTTCCAACTGGCAGAACATTATGTTTAGCCCAGTGGATGTCTATGGTATGTGTGCGCCATTTCTTTCACATGCAAACTGAATAATCCAGAAGTGTCAAAGAAAAGTGTAAATGTTAACATCTGTATGAAGGTTCAACTATCATTAAGATAAAAATAGGTCTAACCTATTTAATGACATTCTCAGCATCTGACATCAGCAAACCTTTGGTCCTCTATAACAATGTTCTTGTAAACTATATTGTATCTGCTTCCCAGTTTAATAATTGATGTGAGTGATAATCACTATCAGTCCCTCCTGCTACTCTTCAGCAGATTAGAGGCTTTCATCCTTAATTTGGCACAAACAGAACGCAAAGTCTTATGACTTCACTGGGCTGTCATTTCAAACTGTATGAAACTTGGATGAGTTGAGAGTGTGTATTTTTGCTGCAGTTTCCTTGTGAAATAGTCTGATTTCAATATAAAACATGTGTAACTGGTTGTGAAAGCATGTGTGGGTGGATAGGGATTAGTTTTGTTAGTTTTCCCCCCTCTGAAAGCTGTAGTGAGTCAGTGGGGTACTGAGTAATGATAGAATGGTAGTGCAACAAAAAGTACCAAGTTATTTCCCTGCAATCAAGTCAAGTATTTTACTGAGATGTAAATCCTTGATCTCTGTTTATTCAGTTTAGCTTGTGTGCACACCATCAGCTTAATTTGCAATTCCCAAATATAATTTATTTTTTAAGAAATACATTGTACACAGGTACTGTAGTTCAAAAGAATTATAATTCAGAACACACTATTGGAAGGCTTCTCACTGCTTGGTATTATACCTACTTGTTTCAACATGGGCTAGTGAAATAAAAACTTCTGTACCAGAAACAAATATGTAAAAGACAAAACAACTGTTCACACTTTTAACCAATTACCACATGCGTTTACGCACACATGCTTCTCATTCTTTTGACATTGTTTCCCTCTCATTCTTTTGACATTGAGAAACCCAATAGCCTGTTCAGGCTATTTCAGTTGTGATAGTACAGCAGCTGTGGGGACCCCGCTGCTATTCTACTGCCTGCAGAACCAACACAGGAATCTCGCTAGGGTGTAAGTGAGTTTAATATACAAAAGTCAACAGCTTGACATGCACAGCCTGATCTTTTTATATGAAGTCTGTGAACGGTTGTAATAATGGAGTACACTTCTGCTTATTAAAAGCTGTGTGCATCAGTTGAGCTTTTACTGGTGTCGGGACATTGTTTTATAGTTTTCGTTTAAATATAATACTAATTGGAACAAGGTGACCTGTAATGCTGTTAAATTAAAATAGAAAAAATTAAACCAGTTTTTATGAAAGATATGTCCACTCCCTCAGATGGTTTTCATGCTTGATTTATAACAGTTTTTGCCTCATTTTTTCATATATTCTTATACCAAAAGTGTTTTTTTAATTATTATTTTAAATATAACCTTTTCTAATGCGCACCCTTAAACTTCTGGTGGTCTCATCAACAGTGCGAAAGCCTTCAGTGCATCGCATCACGTCATGCCGCTCTGAATTTTCACAAAGGACAAGGGAATTTTGCCTGCAAGTGATGGACGAAAATGAACCGTTTACCATGCGGGTTATTTCTGCTTTCATAGAACTACAATGTATTTGCAGAAATATACTTGCCTGTTGGCTCATTGACACATGGCTTGTTTTCAGGTGATTCCCCCCCCCTCCCCCACTTTTCAACGTTTTTTTTTTTTTTTTATGTGAGCGCCATCTTTATAAAAAACCTTAAGCGTGTAGTATGTTCTTTAGCACTCCAAGATGAGAGGAATATTAAAGGACATTAAAATGTGGATGCAATGGGTCTTTAGAATGATGTTAAGTACAAAGGTTTCTGATCGAGTCACAGCCCTGAGAAGATGGTTCAGATGACAGCAGTGCCTAATATAAGAACAGTTTTTGACTGATTTTTTTATTGGCTAAAGTACTTTTTATTCTGCTTAATGTATTGGATTTTGCATGTTACACTGCTAGTATGTTGGTACAGTCACTTCCACGTACAGCACAGTGTAATTAATTTTTATTGGACCTTGTGTTGCCAGAGATGCATCCTAATGAGATTTTGCCAGATGGTTTTAAATAATAGTATTAATAAAAATGGGGATCTGCAGTACAGTGAATTGTTTATTTAAAGACAGTGGGAGGTAGGGGGCTGGGGGATACAACTTTTTAAATAGAGCAAAACATTAAACAGAACAGTCAATTGTGTACAGCTTATGAATACTAAAGAATGAAAAGGTGCATGTGTAATAAAATGGAAAACTTCTCTCCCTTTCAGTGTGACCTCATCACCCATTCCTTCTGGACTAATTATTTGACATCTTATAAATACCCTGCCCGTTATTGGAGGCGATGTGTTACTTGGTATGAACTATATGACAAACAGTATTCCGAGGAATAATTACATACATTTATTAAAACATTCAATAAATAAAACGCCCAGGGCCAACTTGTAAATAACTTAACATTATACTGCTGGAACTTCTAATTATGGCAGATGCCTTTTTTTTCTAAATATGATATGTCTTTAGGATTTATGCTAATATTCCTGATTACTATTTTTCTCTTTTTTTTTTTTTTTTTTTTTTTTTTGGCTTTGAAATCAAAAACACATTAGTTTTGCCAGTGAGTCTCGGGGGTAATATGCAAGATAATTAAAATACAACTTTAGAATCAATAAACAGTGCCTGTTGTAGTTACAGTGTGTGTGTGTAGTTTGGCGATATTATGATGGGTAAAAAATGTAAACAGCCTTTTAGGACCTTCCTCCCATGACCTTTTCCTTAAAGGGTGAAAAGAACAGATACTGGGAGAGGAATGCATTCTTATTTCCATTTGGCTACACATGGGACAGTATAACCTTTACATATGTGCTAACAATTCACTTCAAAACAAGCTGATGTATTCCCCTGTGATAAAACAGTTACAGATTAAGGTCAATTTGAAATAATTTCATTTGCATGACTCGTTTAATTTGTTAAAAGAAAAGCTTATAAAATAATTTATGGTATTACAACAGATATTTCTAGGTTTTGACTAATAAAACACCCAAAAAATCAATAAAGTTGTTATTTTTCGTCTACAAAAAGTATTCCAATTAAAAAATGGAATAAAAAAAGCACATAAGTGGCAGCTGAATACAAACTACATGTATTCTAAATAGGGAATCTGACCTTTGTATTGCTACAGTAAGTTAAATTTGTAGGTTCAGTAAATGATTAATTTAATAATTCTAGTTTTCTAGTATTTTCATGAATACCTTTAAGAACACACACAGGGTTCCTCCTCATTGGCCTGTTGTGTTGAGGTAGGTTTGTTTCAATACAGGTTGTACTGTAACTGTCTTCTTAAAAATGCTCCCCAACTGCCTGGTGGATTATAAGAGAAATTGGCTTTGTAATGGGTTGGTACCATATTTTTATTTTTATTTGATATTGTAGATAACTCTTTATCTGGTTCGCCGGCTAGAGTAGATATTATGAAACCCTTGCTACTGTATGACGTTTTAATTAAACGTGGATATTCATTTCTAGATTATTCTATCAGTGTTTGAGACCTGTTACCTCTTTTGAACTTTTCAGTTAGTTATATTCTCCCTCGAAAATGTACTTTCTTTCTTAAATCTGGCTTCCAGTTTATCTTACAAAGAATATGCATTTTGAATGCAAAAGGGTGATTGGTGAAGTTGGTTTGGAAACGCCTTCATGAATGACTTGATGAATTCAAACCCAAAGATCTTTTACTCAGTGTGCTTTAGAGTGCCAACTGTGATGGTGAACACCTGCACAATAGTAATTGGATTGGGGCCACTAGAACTAGAACAATGACTTTCGATCACGTGCAATCTTGTTATACTTGAACCGACAACCAAGTGAAAACAAAACAAAAAAAACTTTTAAATCTCATTGACAATCAACTGAATCTCCTGGCTCCTGTTTTATCATTTGCTGTATTTTAAAATGATGTGTTGCAGAAGCAACTGGCATTTAGATAATGCCGTCGCCACCACAATATTAATCAGTTATTTGTATAGATAGTATAATTGATATCCAAGCTATAACATGCAAAGGTTACCATTATTGCTGTGTGGCTGGTGGTTTGGACAGCATGCAAATAATGAAGTGTCCCAGCTATTCTGCTCGTACTGTTCTTCAGATTTATGTAGCTATTGTATTGCCTGCAAATGAGTACATCTCTCATTCAGGCTTGTGTGTCGTGGTTCAAAGCTACGACTCCTTTGTAATCATTCTGTTACCTCCAGATATAGCAGATAAAGCTGCTGCTGAGTGCAGTGCTGTTAATTACCAGATTTGCTTATCATAGAAGTTTCTGTATCATTTTGTTATGCTAATCCTGTGACTATGCATGTTGTTGCTCTATAATTATGTGTATAATTTGTTTCTGGATTAAAAAGTAATACGTTTAAAGTAAATTATAATGCATGTCTTTTAATGCTGTTATTTTTAGGAAAGCACTGTACTAGGTGGTACTTAATACTGCAATTTTGGAGAATTTACACTCTAAATGTTTAATTAAAATAACTTGTGTTTTGATGTTGACACGCTGATATAGGGGGAGCTTATATTCTATGTTTTTGTAAATTCACGTCTAGCTTTTTCAGTATACTGACTTTGTACATTTCGATGTTATAAAAAATGCTTTATAGATATACAGGTATACCCTTTTTCACCCTTTTTTAAAAGTCCATTTTGATTAATTAAGTCAAATGTGTACATAACAACAACAACAAAAAAAATCAACATTGTAGTGAAAATTAGAAGTTGATTCTAATTTTTCAGAAAACTGTTTAACCTAAGTAAACATTTATAAACACTCTGCAGAAAACTGTCCTTAAAACAGTCTTAAAATTTTTGTAAATAGGACCCATTGACTTCATACTTGGTACACAAATGTATTCTGTGATTCTCTAGGTCAAGTTCAGTTGAGGGTACCATGCAAGAAAAATATACTGTTTTGTGGCAGTAGTATTACAAAGCTTCTGCACTATCAGGACCTCACAACTTGGAGGTCATTTGAAGCACTGACTTTGTCTTTGTAGGGTTGTATAAACACAGCAGATTAAATGATGTAGAAATTAAGCTATGACCCAATATTGCTGCCATTTAAAAATTAAATAAAAAAAAAAGCTGTTTCACTGCCACATTGTTGGGCGCTCAGTTGAGACTTGCTGCCTGCTAGGTTTGGTTGAGAGGAAGGGCAGCAAGTGATTGACTGTGCCAGTCCTCAATCAGCAGGTGGACGGGTTTCGACTGCGTGTCCGTCAGCCGCGTTTCAACTCCAACTCCCATGTCTCTATCTTGCATATCACCGGTTACCCACACACTTGACACGAGTAACCTGTCACATACCCTCTCTGAGATTTTGACATTTTTGTTTCAGTAAATTAATAACTCAAACAATTCAATATTTTCTAAATATGTGATGTTTCCATTTTATAAAAATAACCATTTTGCATGCGCATATCAATTATGGAGACTATTGGCCACTAGAGTTTTAATAAAGAAAAGACACGATTGGTCGTATTGGCAGCATAGCGACAGCGGCCTATCGCCAAGCCCAATGATTGATTCTGTTGAAGTTAGACTCGGAGCAAAGGCAGCAAATAACTGAATTTAAAATAATAACAGTAATAAAATTAATAATAATACCTCCAGCACATTAGAAAAGAAATCCAAAAAGTTTTAAAAAACACTTGTCATTTAATGACTGTAACTTGAAGAAGCAGGGAATTTACTTGGAGACAACTTGTCATTGACTTACCGAGTTTTATCTCGGAAAGACTGTTCTCACTTTACAATTTTACATATTCATTGTATCTGAGGTCTTATTCCACTATAACTGTAGTTTATAATGTAACATTTGACATTTACTCTGTAACATATCAAAGTTTCTTCTCATTACTGATTTTATAAATGAGGAACAGTCTTGAAACTGACAAAGCATCTGGAGAAGATTGTTTCTACTTCCCTGAACAAATTAGGGACAGCAGCCATTGTATCCCTGTGGAACAGATAGAAACTCTACCAGACTTGTCATGCCAAATCCGGGCTGTCTTGACCACCATGGTGGCTCAACACCCTATAACAGTGTTATATGGCAGATACGGTATCAACCCCCGTAAAGCTGTCTTCAAATAGCAGACGTGCTATAAAGTTTTTCTGCATACTCTGCAGCTGGGACTGATGCAAATGAGAGTTTATACAGCATGACGTGACCTGTGGGAGGAAGTTATTGTGAGTCTTTCAGGAAGTTATCAGGTTGATCAAAAAGGCCAGCTAATTACAAAGACAAATGCAGACTGGCCCTTCACTGCTGTTTTTTTTTTCATTAAATAGAGCTTTGTCAAAATAGGAATGTTACGTAGGCTGCCAAATGAAACGATTTCCTTGAGAACACAATGCTTCAAACCTGGAGGTTGAGTGTCAAACTATGCTGCTTTAAAAACAAATATCAATGCATTGTCGAATGTTTTGTTTCTTTTGGCCATAACCTTGGAACCTTCAATATTGAAAGTGGCATACATACTGTCATTTAGGCTAAATCATACACACAATAAACATACACTCATGCCTTTTGCACATGCATCAGATATAAACATGCTTCCTTCTTGAACAATACCTTTTAAAATATAAAGTTGTCTTGTCTGCACATGTAGTCTTTAACAACCCTCACGAGTTGCACAGTAAACCTGAGTCCATTTCAAGCCAGTGCAGTTGTACAGCTATATTAATTGCACATATACATTCCATACTAATACATAGTATAATTTAATAAAACAGTGAATTACACATTTTGATAATATTTAATATAGGAACCAGCCATGCAAAGTGACTTTGTAATCGCCCTGCACAGTATGTACTGCTTGTAATAACTACAGTATGTCCTGTTTGACAGACCTGATGCCTGTTTTTTTTTTTTTTTTTTTTTTTTCTTTTTCTATACTGAGCGTGGCAAAAGGTGTATTTGAGATCTTTACTATCTGGGGCTGTTCTGTCTCTTTGATGGTTTGTTATTATCTTGAGATACGCTTTTGCAAAATGGCTTGATTCCTGTGAAAATATAACTTTTTTTTCCATCTTCTATCATGTAAAACATGGTATAACTGACAATTTTTTGTACTTTTTTGTAGCAGCTGTTTGTTCTGTGTTTTTTAGTAGTTACATAAACTTAACAAGAATAACAGCAGGCATTATGAATATATATAGTTTATGTATGTAGTACCAGCAACATTGTATTGCCTTTCAAACTATTTTATTATGCACTTAATCACACCTAATTTTACATACCCTAGAGATTACTGTTTTTCTCTTTTTTTGGCTGTGAAATCACAAACAAATTTAGTTTTGTCACGGAGTCCTAAGACGTAATATCCAGTGTAATTATAATGCAACTTGAGAATTAATAAACAGTGCCTGCTGTAGTTATAAGGTGTGGGTGTGTGTATTTAATTATACTTCTGAGAAATTACAATAGGCAAAAAAGGTAAACAGCTTTTTAGGACCTTCTTACCATGACATTTGCTTCCAGGTTCAATTTCTCCAGCCTTCAATTACAATCTGAAAAAATATAGTAAACAGTTTGATTTGTTCTTATGGTAATTTGTACTGTTTGCATCTGTATTGAAATTGCAATATAACCAAGAGTGGCACACAAAACCTGACTTAGGTTAGTCAAAGTAAGCAATATTGTGTGTGTGTGTGTGTGTGAGTGTATACAACACATTTTACTATTATTTTTAATTGAGTGACCAATTATTATTTTCATTTATTTTCCCCCAATTTGGAATGTCTAGTTGTGTTTTTTTTTTCTCCTCCGCGCAGCGAGTCCCCACACAGCGCAGGCGTTCTGAGGGAGTGTCCTCTGGTCTCACAAGCTTAAAGCCAGACTCTCTCTTTTACGCCGATCAATCCAGAGCGGAGGGGGGGGGGGGTTCCGATCCCGGAGAACATCAGCCCTGCTTTTCATCCATGTCTGGCCAGTAGGGTTCGCTGTTGCGCGATGAGGCGAAGCAATCCCTGCAGGTTTCCAATCCCCACCCCTGGAGTGTCGGTAGAGTTCGGCCTCTTTGCACAGCCCAGACGCGAACTGGCAGCATCCAAGCTGTATGACTCAACCTGTGCTCCCAGCAGCAGCACTTTAACTGGATGAATCACTCAGGGACCCCTATACAAAACATTTTTAACCCCTTAATTGTATGGCAGTGTAAGCTGTAGATCCCTTGGCATTCAGTAGCATTTGTTCTAGAATTAGATTTAGTGATGCGATAAATAACTATTTGAGCCGCAAACAGCACTGAATTGGTCTTTGCAGGATTGGGGTGAAAATCAGATTAGGCTAGTTTGCCTCATTGCACTCCAGCAACCAGTACTGGCCAGAAGGCACTTGACGAGTAGAGCAGGGAGGGCCTGAACCTCCATGCTTCATCAGCTTGGTAACATTTGTTCCTTAGGGGTCTCACTGTGGGAACTGAGGTTTTCAGTAAATCTTCAGTCCTCTTGAATGCTAAATTGACTGCAGCACTGAGGCAATGTTTGAATTGGGCATTTCAAATTGGGTAGAAAAAGCAAGGTTAAAATTGATCCAAGAAACTAAATTTGAACACATTTTTATATTAGTATTTCTCTCTGTGTGTGGTCTACAGTCCTCTAGGTATTGAGCTGAGGCCAAAGCTGATTTAAACACAGGGTCTCTGGGGGTGAATTTTTTTCAACTAGCAACAGTACTGGTACTGCACTTATGGAGGTGTAATAGAGTTAAGACAGATCATTGTGTCATTTGCTCTTTTGGACTGCATTGGCTTCGTTATATATAGTGAAATTACAATGTCAACAGAGTCCAGAAACATCTAGTTGTTGTGTTTTTTTTTTTGTTTTTTTTTTAATTGTATTTATTAAATGATTTTAAGTTCCCATAATCTCAGACTTACCTGTTTAATACTGTTTTAAGCTCCTTGGTGAAAAGTAGTTTTGTATGAATGTGTTAAAGTATAATTTTGCCAGGAGATAAGAGTACAATTAATGTTCCCATTCTCAACACCTTCCGTCTCTCTGTCTGTACTTTCAGTATTTCACTGTCGGCTTAGGACGTATCTTTGTTTGCCTGTCAGTGTGCTGGGGAGATCTCTGAGCACAGTAAACAGAGCGGTCTGTCTTATTAGGTCCAGAATTGCTGTTACTCTGTATTATGTCTAGATAGCCACAGTTATCTAACTGAGGATAAGATCTTAAATCCTCCAGGCTTAGAGGCAAGTGAACAGAACACTGATTGACTACCTGTTCTTATAATTCCCATAAGAACAGCGTATAGTTTGTGTTTGTGGTGGTTATTACATTTCAACATAACATCAGTTGTATATTCTAGTGGTGCGTAGACACAATTGATATCCCTGTAGCAACACCCTTCCCCATTCAATTCCAGTCTAATCATGTGGCAACATAATCGCTCATCTCTGCAAGCCCCATCTCTCTCTCTTGCTACAGTATATAGTGGTACGATTGATACCACAGAATTGAATGCCATATTGTGACATGAGTCCCAGTAATTCTAATTTTCTAGACAGGCTCAAAGTCTATTAAAGACTGATGATAAACATAAGTCATTACATAAGCAATGGAACTTAGAACCACTCTGAAAAGACATTGAGAATTACGTTTATCATTTAATTATAATATTTTTATATCGCTGTTTGCTAAATGATTGCTAGCATACAATTGTAGAAATCATATTTAAAGCCACTTGTTCTTTTACTGCAGTGTAGCAGAGCCAGGAAAACTACCAACCACTTTAGCATAGAGTTAGTTAGACATTTGTCCTGTAAACAAAGTATTGTATCTGGTCTTGTAAATTACAAGTATTTTCGACAAGGTGAGGAAGAATGATCCCAAGCATGGCCTCTTGGGCCAGGGTTTAGTGTACAATATGTTGGCGTAGGTGCAATACACTGAGTTTGACTTGGTAACTGATAAACTGTACTAATCTTCAAGAGACCTGTGTCAGGCAACTCTATTAACATCTGATTATCACCATGCTCATTATGTTGTCCCCATCCTTCTTCTGTGAACGTGCAAATGACATGACAGGTGAGAAACCGCATGCACATTATGGGTAGGTTAATTGGAAGGTGTTGATTTTTAATACTGTTCTCTCTACTGGTTTAAAGCTGCAGTGTCCCACTCATGTTTTTGTACTAAATATGATTCCTGGTTTCCTTACTTATTTTGCCTTTTTGTGCCATCTGCTTCATTACAAACCACCAAATCTTGTTGAATATCAGTTTTTTTTAGTTTTTTTTTTTAATATTATTTATTTAAACAAATAGATATACTAGTATATACCTAGAGATAATTTTGCTGATTCAGCCAATGTTACATCTACAGTATCTCTATACTGTATGACAGGCAACTACAACTGAACAGCAGCATCTAAAATCAGGGCAAAGCATCTTAACGCTATATGAAGAACTTGGCACTATCCTCTGGAAAGAGTCCTCGACAGGAAGCAGAACTTGTGATCTATAGTGTTGTTTTTAAAAACATAGGCCTCCTAAACAATCAAACAGTGACAGTATTGATAGTGCTTCTTGGCGGTATGACAATATATTTTAAAGCCTTGACTATGTCACACCTTTTAGTATCAGAGAATCTTAAGTTGCTGTACAGGTACTTTTTGGTTCTTTAGAAGAATCTAAAGAATGTGACTGGATCGGTTGTTCTGTTTTTCCCGTCAGAGATTGTTTTTGTTTTGTTTTTGTTTCCAATGCCATCCGATCTATTTGGTTTAAGTTCGCATGGGTTACTGGATACATTCCTTACATGCAGTAACTTAAGTCACAGCAGCACCCAATTATTTGATATGAAGGAGGCAGTGTGATCCAGAGGTTAAAGTGCAGGGCTTGTAATCAAAAGGTCCCTGGTTCAAATCTCACCTGTGCCACTGACTGACTCACTGTGTGACCCTGAGCAAGTCACTTAACCTCCTTGTGCTCTATCCTGCAGATGAGATGTTAAATCAATGTCATATTGTAAGTGATATAATGCACAGTTCACAGCCTACCTCTGTAAAGCATTTTGCGATCGTGGTCCATTATGTACTATATAAAAACAGATTTATTATTATTATTATTATTATTATTATTATTATTTATTTATTTTTTTTTCAGTTTTATTACTGTACAAAGAGTTGAGAGGTGGCCCAGAGAGGTTAAAGTTACATAAATTATATAATTTCGTGAACCATACTTTGTTGTGCATGTTTTGCAAGCCATATTATGCTTGCAACAACAACAACAACAAAGGAAAATGCAAAACCTATGTAGCAAAATTCCAACACTACAGGTGGAAATGATTTAATTGTTTATTCAGCCTTTAATACATCATAATTGCACATCTGGAGATCTGGGTTTGAATCCAGCTCAAGTCACAGTTCAATTAGATTGTCTTAAACTCGGCATTGAAAATGTAGTACTGCAACTGGCTTTAGGCACAGAGAGAGGCTGAGGATTAGATGTGCATGAACTGCTCTCTCGCTCCCTATGAGGGTTGCTTCTTTAGGGCAGGCTTGAGGAATGCCTGTGGGGGTAATCTGAGGGAGGCTCAAATCGCCACTGCTGTTGATTCCCTTGGTGAATAGAAAGGACACTCCCAAAGGCTGATAATCCCTTGTCTTGCATTAAAATACCAAAATTCTTCACAAAAACTGAATTGTGTTAAATATCATTGTCTGTTGTAAGGGTCATGATATTTTTCTTCTGTTAACTTAAAACAAAAAAAAAAAAAAACTTAAACAAATGCTCTTGGCCAGCAGGCAAATTAATAAGGTTTTCTGGCAGAATCTGGCATTCCTTCTTTAGAACATGGTTTTCCTTTTATGTGAGCCCTTGGCACATAACATAGCCCCTTAAGTTGTAAAGTTCATCAGCAGTGAACAGCTTCTCTGTGAACAGTCATGGAACAAATGGAGCCCTATGTTTTTCGGTCTGTGTTAATTGTACTGGATCCCCAGGCAGTGAAAAACGTTAAACATTCTAACCACATCTAAAGCTGCTTGTGTTCTGCTTTTATTCTGTCCACATTCTGCTTTAACAATCTGATTTTTGTGATTAGCCCGACTTTTTACTTGTTGTTCAGCAGTGGGGGACAGTGTAGTAAATTCCTATTTTGCCCATTGGTTACTACAACGGTATTATTAAGCAAGGTTAGTTTAAAACTTTATCTTGTATTGGCTACTTTCCAGTGAACCAGAAGAAAAAAAGTCAGAAGGAAACAGAATAATGCCTATTCAGTACAGTGATATGATGGTAACGTGATTATTACCTTAAGGATTTCTACTGGGTGTGGTGGAAACTTTTAGGAATTAAAGCAACAGTAGGCACGCCATTTTGTGCAGGAGAACAGAACCATGTGACAAGTCAAGTAAACAACTGCCTCAGTTCGTTGTTAGTAGTTAGTTGTGGATATAAGGTTTTATCAGAAATCCAATCCTGCAAGATTTAAGGTTGTTGGAAATTGAGTGAAGCATAAGTACTACCTTGTTTATAGTTACCAGTGCCATACCGTCCTCATACAGGATGACAGGAAACTGTGAAACAGGCAGTAGGCGATGTAAACATTATTTTTATCTACGCTGATTTTAGATTAGTGAACCATTCCAAATTTAGTCCACTTGAGCAAGCTGAAGTGGGTCTCGGCTGACTTTAATGAGGTCTTAATTGGATAATGTTTGCCTAGAAACAGGTAGAGAGTTTCTTGATGTTTTTTGTAGTGTCATTGATGTGCTCCTTGTCAATCACATTGTTTTAAATAATTATACTGTTGGTTAGTCTGGAAGACAGTAAAGTTAGTTATCTTTTATTTTTTGTTATATGTTTTAATAAGCGCTCAATGAATAAAGGTATTCCAAAATCGGTTGGGATTTCAGTAACTGTTATAGAAAACACTAGTATACCATTGAATAATTCCTCCCCAAGTAAATTATATATATTTTTTTATTCCATACAGGATGGCAGTTACTCAGTAAAGATTCATCACATTGAATACATAGATGGAGGAATACTGGATCCAGATGATGTTTTGGCAGATCTTGTGGATGACAAGGATAAGGTAAGGAGGATATTGCTGCATTACAGTATGTCTCACAGATTACGTGTGGAAACAGCAGTTTATGTGAAATGCTGTGTCTACACTTAAAATGTTTGAGCCGTCAATTGAAATGGTTCTTTAACATACTTGACTAGTCTGCACATGGAAGCACATACTGTAATGTATGTCTTCATTGTTTTAATACGATCCAACCAAATCACTCTGTCTCAAACTAAGGGCACAACACCCAGACTGCATGTAAGGGGGCACAACTATATTTTTTCCACAGACAGCAGTCCGGGTTATTCCGTTTATACTGCACTGTACAGTTCACAATATGTATTTGTTATGCCATAGCTCTAAATTAACAGTGACACTTGAGTTGTTGTCCAGGAGAGGCTGGTCATTAGACACAGATAAAGGTGAAACGGTTATCTCAATAGCCTGTATCCTGATGTTTTCCAAGGGCATTTTATTACATGTAACTCAACCCTTTCCTAATAGGAGCAGGATTTCCCCCTTTTGTAGCTATTCATTTTTTTTGTTTTGCAAAAATAGTGTTTCACAATCCTACTGTAAATTATTTGCTAAGCACACAGTTAATAAATCTGCTTTCACTGGAAGACTTAGCCAATGGTTTGCATGTCAACACTTAACAAATGTGTGATACAGTACAGGTGAGGAACAGAAGTGGACAATTTTAAGAATACAGTACAGCATACAGTTTGTAGGATAATGTCTGCTACTGGTGCTGAGACTAACATGTTCAAATGTTCTTTCAAAATGTACAAATTTAAACGAATAATCAAGTATTCTATATTCTGAAGTTGCTGGTAAACAAAAGTGTAATTCACATTATAGTAAAAAAGAAATCTGGAGTTAAATAAACTTGGTACCCTAACTTAACTAATGTATTTCTAAGAAGCAGGAGAGACTCACTCTTCTCTACAGGATCATGTAGGCAATTCATATCAGAAATCATGTTTTCAGTGTTCTCCTTTGCGTTGTTTTTATTATGATGCAGTCATTTCTACATTCTGTAAAGAGTAATGTTGAAAAAAGAATAAACAACATCAATTGTCAGGGCTAAATGAAAGAACGAAGAAACAAAACCACAAAGAAACTAAGCTCTGGAGAAAAGTTTTGGCTTCTGCCTTCATCCATGTTCTACTATAAGACATTGTAATATAAATGAGTGTTTGGGTTATGGGTTGAATAGATGGATTGAAAAGACCAAATGCAGGATTTGTTGATCCTTGGTTTCAGAATGGAAACATTCTGTGGATTCTACTGCTGTGTCTGGGTATAATAGTACAGTACACATTGCTTGCTGTGTTATAAAAATGGGTACAGGCTTTTATACATGGGATATTTTAAATAAAAAGGTAGAAATAAAAGCATGAGGAATAAAATAGAATGGATTCTGCTTTCATGTTGCCTCGAATTCAGGAAATCCTTTAGCTGCTTGGGGGGGGGGGGGGGGGGGGGGGGGGGGGGGGGGGGGGGGGGGCTCTTTAAGACACATTTAGAATTTACATAGTATTTTACAGCTCAATAGGGCTGCTCTGCCTGCTTCACAAACAAATCCCCATTTGCTAATTATCTAGTATAATAGCACGACTGAAGTTTGACAGGGCTGTTATGTTTTTACCTCTTGGTTTTAAAAGGGTACTATTGTTTTACAAACATACGGTAATATATTCTCTAGATCTTCTCATCTTTTCAAGTCAAACAATAAATATGAATATACCATTATTTAACCCAATGATTTAATCTACATATTAATAGAAACATAAAAGAAACCCTGTATTGTAGTCTCCTAATACGCATTAAAGTAGTAAAATAGATTTGGAAATGCACTCATTCCAGCTTTGTTTTGTGAATGTGGCTGAGGCAGTGTGAACTACTTTAAGCCTCTCCTCTAGAACAGGAGTTCTCAACCTTTTTGCTTATGAGTCCCCCCCCCCCTCCATATACCTTTTGCACAAAAGAAATGCACTCATGTCTAATAGATTTAATAAAATATTTTAAACATACATATCTAACAAAATCATAGAAATAAAAATACAGATCAAAGAATCCTGATCAGTATGAAACATGACACACTGTCAAAATGAAAACATTACAAAGTTAGTATCGGGTATGACCTCACTGAGCATTAGTACAATCTTGGCAGCGTTGATGCATAGACCCAATAAGCCTCTGGATAGATTGCTGTGGGCACTCTTCCTGTGCAGCTATAGCTGGCAAAGGTTGGTAGTCGCTGTTGTCTTCTGTGGATAGCACTGGCGATTTGGTCTCACAGAAGTTCTATTGGACTCAGGTTAGGAGAAAAAGCTGGCCACGGCATGACCTCGACATTGTTTTCTTGAAGTTGTGCAATTGTAATCCTAGCACTGAGTCGGCTTGCATTGCCCTGCTGGAAAATCGACACTTCCGGATTGTCTTGCAAGAACAGAAAAACTGTTGCCTTACAGACTTTGTCAATGTATTACTGAGCAGTAAGGTTGCCCTCAATCTGCACCAAAGGCATTCTTGTGTTTTTTTTTTCATGCACACGGCGAGCTACAGTCATTCTGCTGATGCCAGGAAGAAATAACCTGCGCATTTCTCGTGCTGCAGCCACTGCAGTCTGAAAAGATTGTGCAGATGGATCAGTCGGATATGATGGTCCTGGGCCGTTGTGGTGACCTTCTGCCTTCCATACGTTCTGTATTTTGAAATGAACCGATAGTACTTAAGTTACAAGAAACTTTAATCCAGTCATTGAAAAGTGAGTTAAATACTTGTCTTTTAGTTTTTTTAAATATGTAATTTATTTTTTATCCCAAAGACTGCAGTATGTACCCAGCTGTTTATATGACATTTAAACAACAGGGCTTATTTAAAGCGTACATATTTAATATGTAAATTAGTCGTGTGTGCACTAAACGCCCTGTCACAGCACATCAGTCTGGTGTTAGCGATTAAACGTTGATTACAAGACAAAAAATTGCAACATAGATTGGCAACAGGTACTAAATAAAATGTGGTGTTGGCTTTTTGCAAATTTTTCTCACGTACCCCAGTTTGAAACCATATTACCAACAGATACAGTTTAGTAGTAGTGGTATTTAAATGCCATTGTCCTGGCTGGTAAATTCTTACCTTCCAGCTGCCCTTTTATCTTGACAATTTTCATATCAAAAATAGCATTTTTTTTTTGACATTATTCATTTTTAGCCCCCAAGTAAATATTTTGGACAGTTTTCAAACAATTTTTGCTTTATTTTTATAGCACATGTTGATATGATAAACGCTCTGCTTCAGGTACTGTATTTAATTTTTTTCAACGTCAAACAATGGTCTGTGTTTCACTGAAAATAAAATGTCAAATATACAACATGTATTTCATTGGTTTTGTGGATTTGCTATATTTTAACATATTTTAATACTGCAAATTAGTGATATGGTTTTGAAAATGCTACTTGCCAAAACCGTGACTGCATGTGAACTGTATTGCATAATAATTTCCTTTATTCCGATTTTAGTGGTGTTTTCTCAATGCAAGATGTATAGTGCTGTGTAAAGTCGCATACTTGATTTATTATTTGACCATTCTTCTTTACAAAACTGTTAAAGCTGTCAAATTCCTTGGGGAGTGTTGATGGACAGCAATCTTCAAGTCATGCCACAAATTTTTGATTGGATTTAGGTCAGGGCTGTGACTGGGCCACTTAAGGACACTTACCTTTTTGTTCCTTGGCCACTCCAGTGGAGCTTTGGCTGTGTGCTTTAGGTCATTGTCATGCTGAAAGCTTTCCTGCGGAGGGCAGTAGGTTTTCCTCAAGGACTTCTCTGTACTTTGCTCCATTCATTTTCCCTTCTGTCCTGACAAGTGCCCCAGTCCCTGCCGATGAGAAACATCCCCATAACATGATGCTGCCACCACTATGCTTCACAGTAGGGATGGTGTTCTTTGGGTGATGCGCTGTGTTGGGTTTGTGCCAAACATAATGCTTTGCATTTAGGCCAAAAAATTCCATTTTAGTTTCGTCAGACAACAAAACTTTTTTGCCACATGGCAACAGAATCTCCTGAGTGTTTTTTTTGCATACTTCAAACGGGATTCAAGGTGGGCTTTCTTGAGTAATGGCTTCTTTCTTGCCACCCTACCATACAGGCCATATTTGTGCTTGGGATACTGTTGCCACGTGCACATTTTGATCCGTCTTGGGCATGAAAGCCTGTAGCTCTTGCAAAGTTGCCATTGGCCTCTTGATAGCCTCTCTGATCAGTCTCCTTCCTGCTCGGTCATCCAGTTTGGAGGGACGGACTGATCTAGGCAGGGTCTTGGTGGTGCCATACACCTTCCGTACATATTTTTTTATACCCATCCCCTGATCTGTGCCTTTCAATAACTGTCCTGGAGTTCTTTTGAAAGCGCCTTGGTGCTCATGATTGAGTCTTTTCTTTGAAATGCACTACCCAGCAGAGGGAACCTACAGGAAATACTGAATCTTTCTTTTTATCCTGAAATCATGTGAATCACTACAATTTAACACAGGTGGAGGCCACTTAACTTGGTGCATGATTTTGAAGGCAATTGGTTACATCTGAGCTAATTTAGGATTGCTATTACAAGGGGGGTGGACACTTATCCAACCAAGCTATTTCAGTTTTTATTTTTAATGAATTATCTACAAAACATCTAGAATTTTTTTTCACTTGGAAGTTGGGGGTAGGTTGTGTAGATAAATTAAAAAAATAAACAAAGAAAAAAAACTTTTAATCTATTTTAATTCCAAGCTATTAGGCAAAAAGGTGAAAATTTTGAAAGGGGGTGTAGACTTTCTTTAGGCACTTTCATCCTGGCTTGGTACTTTGTTTTTATCAATGTCATGGCTGAAAATCCAGTTTTGCATAAGTAGGTTGTTCTGAATGGGACTAGCACTTTCAGTGCTGCAGAATAAGCGGCATTGTACTGAACTTGGTTCTGAGGGAGCTGTCTGTTGAAATATCAGTGAGCTCTTCTAACAGCTTTGATGGGACAGAGGGTGGCAGTTTAGCTTCTATATTCTCACTAATAGCCCACAGGTGTGTATCGGCTTGTTCTGTCGTGAGTTCAGGAAAAGTAAGTATTACATTTATTGAGTAGACCAGACAGGTGCGCAGCCAGCTGCGGTGGGACTACATCAAAGTTAATGTTTCTTTCCTGAATGAAAAGAAAATGAATGTTGCTTGTTGTTATATATTTCATCCTTGGGAATTAAATGCCTCTGTAATTTGGAGGGTTTCAAACATTCACTGGACACCTCAACTGCGGCTGAGGTGTATCTCCACTTCCAGTACAAAAATTCAAGTAGCTATCTTCATATTTCCTTCATTTTGCAGGGTTAATAACTGCTTTATGTTTTTTACTCACAACGCCACCTCCTCTTTGTTCTTCAGCCCTTACGGTTGAACTTGTTAAAGGAAGTTCTGTATCATCATTCTGTGGGTTTTGTTGTTTTGAAGCTGATAGTCTAATAAATAATGTATCCATATCTGGTATTTATTGTGCGTGTTTCCAACGATTTTTCCGCTGCTTTGTAATCTGTCGTGCTCCTGCTGAAATAGCTCTATTACACCATACCCGAGAACGCGTTCCGTAACCAGAGAACGCATTCATTTCTGCGCATGCTTATGACGTGCTTTCAACGTGTCATAAGCATGCAGGGAAAATAACACATTCTATTTTTGGATACCTCCTTATACCCCCCGACTGAGAACCCCTGCTCTAGAAGACATCTACCATCCATCACATGCAGATCATTATTAATAGGGAAAGTAAAATGGGAAATAAACTAAAAACAAGAAAGCTCCTTTTTTTGTGGTGTTTTTCCACATGCCACTTACAACACAGCAAGTCAGCTTGCTTCTGTGTAAAACCTTACTTCCAGAGAAAGACTTAACTATGTATTGTGCACTCTGCTGCCCTCTAGGGTTGTAAATTGATCAAAACACTTTGTCGAGCACTATATTCTGCAATTTTGAATATTGACTTGGGATACTGTTTTAATTCTGGAAACCTGTTTTTTTTTATCTTTTGGTTTTGCTAAATTGCATTGCCTTTTGCGTTTTACTCAGTTCTGTGCATGGATAACATTCAGATTTCATTTTGCTGTCGGGTCGTTTTTACGTCGTTTTTACATACCGCTGCAATACTCTTTAGTTTTGGCATGTTTTACCTTCAGAATCATATTGTTCTGAGTTAAAATACCACTTCTGGTTAAAAAATTGTACTGTACCAACAAAACCAATACAGTACATCTAAATGGAAGCCTACTTATTTTAAAACACGGTCCTTTCAGATATTAATTTTTGATATTGTATCTTTTTGTATTCCCTGAAAAATGGACAAGGGTTGGAACGGGCCAAAATGAAATAATCAGATATGCGTCACACATGTTTAACCGTCACCTGAGGTCAAAATTTTATAGGGTTGGATATGTGAGTGCTGACTATACTTGTAAAAATAAAATAAAATCTACTGTGCAAACATGACTTGGATTATAATAGACAGCTTTTCTTCGGTGTATATCAAATGACCTTACTGTGTAATCAAATACATTATATGATCATTGTGTATATATTATATATATATATATATATATATATATATATATATATATATATATATATATATATATATAGACACACACACACACCTGGATATTTTTAAATCCTATCAGATTTATTTTGGGATGACTCGGTTCCTGTTTGAAAAACTGAGGTTTTTATAGGAAATTCAACATTATCTCCCATCACTGTTAAGTTACTTATTCATAGTGTGTAATGACTTGCTGCATACTGTACATCAGTATATATAGAAAAAATAGAAACCTTACTGGTAGACTACTAGTGTTTAGATGTGTTTTTTATGTACTGTATCTAAATAGTTTTACAATAAGGGTTATGTTAAATACAGTATAGTGTTAAATAATTATATCAGGCTATACATAATGGTGACGTTCACAATTGAGTTTTGGAAGGCACTCATTGTGAAACTCCCTCCCCAATGATTTCTGTGACTTGGACTTCCTTCCAAAAGTTTTTTTTTTCCCTCATAAATAATATGTGTCATGAATGCCACTTCATATTGTATTGCATTATGTTGAAACAGTTGACTGGAATTTGTATTGAAGTGCTTTCTCTAGCTGCAAAACATGTGGACAACTGAAGTTCTTTTTTTACAACAGTAAGTGACAGAGTGAGAATACGTGGTTACAGTTTCCCCTTGTATGGTTTGGAATGTTCTCTGGATTATATATTAGTTACGTGATCCTTTATTTTGGCATTCAGCTGATTAATACCACAGTGGAATTGCTCTTTTACCATATGTATCTCTTCACTCTCCATTACATATATGCCTGTATATTCGCACTAAACTTGCTTGAAGATGATGCATTTAAAATGTTGTTTTGGTGAAGTACCAATGTGGCTGTCTCCAGAAGCTATTTTAATTCTAATACAGTACATTTGGACATTTACTGACCTAATACAAGAAGTGCTTTGGAAAAAAAGAAAAAAATACAAAGCCACATTCTGTCCTCCTAATGGATGTTATACCAATATTCCAAATATACTTATAAACACTAAAGTCATTATAAGTGGCCTTTTTCATTTAAATCGACCGTAAAGTTGATATTTAGCAGTCATAGTTAATGTTTAATTACCATTATATAATTTTTTATTTTGGATAAAGTTCAATAAACCCACACAAATTGGAATCAATAATTTATGTTGTTATTGCTTCCAGCATCACTCCTCATCACTAATAAAAGATACTTCTACAGTAGTAGTTTTTTTTTTTTTTAGTCCCAGTTTTGTCCCATTGTTGTTAATGGGAAAGTTAGGCTTGCATACTTGCCGGGGTCTAAAGCCCTGGAATGTGTTAAACGTGTGCTGCAAGAAAGAATAGGTGCTTGAAAGCATATGCTGCAGGATTAAGCAGCCTGGCGGTTTTACAGCTGGAACCGGAGGGGGAATCAAAAGTACCAGTATTAAATTACAAATGCAATATCGTGAAGGCTGCAGGGAGGGCAGAAAGCGGTTTGGATAGACTTTGTTATGTTAGGTATGATTTGAGCGCCTACAATGCCTTGAACTGCGATTTTAAAGTATTTGTATGCAGTTGCAATATTTAAATAAACTGTTAAGTTATGTATTGCCCTTATCTCCTTTTTTTTTTTTTTTTTTTTTTCCCCTGCCAGTCACCTTGGAGGTATTTTTTAATTTCCCTAATATACTGAAATAACAAAGCAAACAAAACACTCTCCCTGGATTTAAGTTTTTGAGGAAACAATGGCCACAGTACTGTAAGGGTTCATGGTGTTCTAAAGGAAACCACTATGTAATTCAATATGTTTCCCCACCCTGCAGTAAAGGCCACGTGCTGTGCATTCACATAGGTTGGTATAATTCTATTCAGAGTTCCAGAGTCAGATTATTATATTTCATATTAGATATTGGCACAGTACTATACTTTAATGTTTAACTGAAAATGTTCAGTTTTATGAGGGTCTTTCATAGTTTTTTTTTTTTTTTTTTTTATAGTATAGTTTAATTTATTGTAGCTTCACTTATTGTTAACTGCTGTAGTCGAAAATCAAATTAAAAACATTAAACAATGCAGCCGGTATGCATATTAATCAATATACAGTATTGTGGTGGCAATCCAGGAGATTTTAACTGGGAACTGAATGATCTGGTGAAGTGGAAATATCCCTGCTTTAACTGCAGTCCTGTTATGTTTATGTCCTTATTCAACTATATGTGTATTGCTTATAATTACGGTGAGTAGAGGCAAATGGATACTAGCCTCTGTACCACAGACCCAACTCTAAAGTTTATAGCAGGGAATATGACCCTTGTCATGTCTGATTAGTTGCATGAGAGACATTCCACTTTTTTAATTTTTATTGCTTTTTCTATGTGTAATGCGATTTAATAAGTGATAGAATGTGTGTTGGAATATACTCCAGATACCTATTTATTTATGGGTGAAGATTGGTTCTCTTATGCGACTAATTATCAAAAAGGAAAGGGGGCCTGTTTGAATTACTGTGACTACAGGGCTATCCACTGTCCATAGAAAATTGAAAACTTTTTTTTTTATTTTTTATTAAGCTTTTTGTGCTCATCATCCACAAACTGTAACTTCATAACAGTGTCATCACACTGATTAACTTGTTATGAGTTACAGGAAATCCTGACCCATTGAATCCTTGGCTGGTTAAGATGCCTAAATATAATTTGTTTGCCTTCACATGCAGCTTTTCTTTACTTTTATTGAGTCTGGATTTAATCCATGTAAAAATAAGCAGAATTTAGTATTCTGAATTAACCACTGTATTTATGAACCAGAGGCACTATTGTATAAACCCATTTCTGAATCATGAACATTAGTATTTTTTAACCTTTGCATTCATATGGTTTATCTGAAACGTTTAGTTGTTTAGTAAATACTGACTAGTGTATTTGCTGTCCACCACTCGATTGTCAATTTGCCTTAACACTTCACACTGTACCTGGAATTGATCAAAGCAAACACACGCTAAAGGAAGTCTTTTTTGACATTAACACCTTAATGAGAGAATCTGATGTAGTCATGCTTCGACAGGCACAGAAAATTAAACTGACTGCTCACCCGTGGCAGTTGCTTCAGTAGTTCAGTAATCATCTTGGAAATGATCAGAAGGGCTGATGTGCTCAGTAATGTGTTATACAAAACACTGTTTCTTAAAGAGATTAATCTTGCAAGTATTTGTTCCAAGTCTTTTTGTTCTGTGAAACGGCTATTTCTGTGGAGGTCCCTATACCTATTGCTTTTACATCTCCAGTTGTTTTGAAACTACTTTTTAAATGTTGCGGTCTGGGTCAGGGCTAACAAAAGTCTGCCCTGGGGCTAAATGTGGATCTTCTCACTTCTCAGACGAGCCCTGCAGCACACGGGAAACAACTTCAATATCTGCTGCCTGCTGTTGCCATGACAACCCAGGGTACCTCTGCCAAGTGTTTATTTCTTCTCATAGGGAATTATTGTTTTTTTTTGCACCTTTTTACTTGTTTCATTAGCAGGTATAAATTCAATATACATATTCATAATTCAGTTTTCAAGTAATTCACTTTTTTTTTTATACATCTAAAGAACATGTGCACAGCATTTTGTGAAGGTATGATGCCTACATTCATAATCGCAGAATTAAACATGTTGGCAACTCGGTTTGTACATTTTATTAAGTGTGTTGCTGCTTGCCTGACCGCTCCTGGTTTTTCCACAGACTGCTTGGTGCTGCCTTTCAACGAGCAGGTCTAGCATACTGTATTACATACTGGTACTTTGCCTTTTTCTAAAATTAGCACACATAAAGCTATAGCTCTTGTGTCATTGTTCTATGTATTTTCTGCATCATTTATATATATTTTCTGAGGCTCAGAATATATTGGTAAAAATCAGTTTTGTAGCTTTCCCCATTCACTTTGCTTGGTCCAAGGTGGCCACAGCTGTTAACTCAAAGATGTCATGTGATTGCAAGGCATGGTTTTCTCTTGTAAATGGGCATTTGGCAAACAGTCCATAGCCACAGACAAGATTTTCTTTTTTTTTTTTTTTTTAATGTCTGAATGCTGTACGCAGAGGCCTGTATTTACATTTATTGTACCCAGAAATATATAGACTTTTTAAACTATTTGGGAAACAGAATGGCCCAGGGTATGGCAGTGAAAGTGCTGCTCTGTTGTACAGGCTTGATGGTCATTTTTTCAATGTTTATTGCTCCATAATGATCAAATAAACCAGGAATGATGATAATTTAAATGGTGTGTGTGTGTGTGTGTGTATATATCTATCTATCTATCTATCTATCTATCTATCTATCTATCTATCTGTCTGTCTGTCTCTGTCTGTCTGTCTGTCTGTCTGTCTGTCTGTCTGTCTGTCTGTCTGTCTGTCTGTCTGTCTGTCTGTCTATCTGTCTATCTGTATGTGTGTGTGTGTTTAGTATACCGGGATTTTTTTAATGGTTAAATAATTACCTAACTTTGAGTTCAAATCAGAAGCACATCAAAGAATGTAAGAAAGAGATGGCTGGAGTCAACCTACATAATATTAAGTCATTTGTGTTTTTTTTTGCCGATGGTTGAAGTCCCAACAGTTGTAACCTGTTGCTTGTCTTGCTTACCACCCTTCTGACTGCCACGCGGTAAACACTGCACTTTTACATCTTTTCATTTTATAAACACGACATTACATTGTTAATGTAATCTAGTGCAGTGATAACACATAGATTTATACAGGAAATCAGAAAGATGGTCTCTGAAATCTGTGTTTAGCAGTGACATTACTTTTAGCAACACCCTCATCAGCAGTTAATGAATGTGCATTGTGAGTGCACCAATAAGGAGTACACAGGAGGCCAAACAGGAAGTGCTGTGAATGTTATCAGGCTTGTCTTTGTGGATGGTTTGCTTAGTTTTAACCTGATATCTGCAGTCCATTAACATACCATTTAATGTAACTTTTGAACATAACTTTTTTAAAGCTTTTAAAATGCCCAGAATATGTTTCTTAATTTAGGCACAAACAAAGGCGAACACTGCTAATTTAGCACATAGCAAATCGATTTGCTGCAGCTTAGCACAAACTGCTTTCAAAACGGTCATCAGGGATTTCAATCCGAAAACGCTTTCCTTCTAAATCTCGGTTCCTTCTCAGATTACTGTCACTGCAGTCAAGTGCTCTTAGACTCCTTCTATGTGAAATGGGCTTAGGCAGTTTTATGAAAGCAAAATTAATCAAACCTGCTGCATAAACCTGACTTTACTGTAATTTCTAATTTGGTGAGTTTGCTAGAGCTGTAGGGCCAAAAAGTAGCATTTGACACGTGTGGACATTTGTGTTTCAGAAATCTAATTTAATAGAAAATGTATTTAAATGTGCTAATATAACAGAACATTCCAGCTTTCTTAATTTGCCTGTTTAATTATAAACCATTTCAGCAGTCGAGGTACGATTATGCCTACAATGTATAAATGACAATGTGGATATTGCAGTTGTTCGTTTGAAATGTTTTTGGGAGCAGTGCTTATGATCCTTCCAAAGTATAGCACGTAAATAATGCAGTAGCTGTGCTAATTAGTGTTAATATAAATTAGTCAATTAACATCATGTGAAAACATTATGTGAAAAGTTGGTCGGGGGGGGAATGAATGTTAATTTTCCTGGCTGTCCAGGCTCTCGAATCTGAGCACCTTTTATTTTAGATTTGAACATTTTTCTGTCAAATGTTTGTTTTGGTAGTAACATTTTTTTAATTTTATATCTTCATTAACTTTTTTTTTTATGGTAGTATTATTTGAATGTAGTAAATCAGTTTTATTTATTTATTTATTTATTTCAAAGTCATTAATATGGACCTCCGTAATATGCAGTCTCTTCTTAAACTTTATTTGCATGCATGCTGATAATTTAAATGCACAAGACAGGAACTATAGTACATCTTCTTTAGAAAAATTGGTGGGACTCACATATCTACTGTTCATACTGTATTATACATTGGTGTGGATATTTTGTTTAGAGCCAATACAGGTTTATGTTTTGCATATAGCAGACAAAGATACAAACAATAAACCATTTTTTTATTTATGGAAAATATTTTTATTATTGACACCTAAATTTACTGTAAGCATTTGTTAGTAAAAGTTATGTTAATATTAGAAAATATTCTTTTTGAACCTACAAAGTTATACATTTTTAAACAATCAAATAGTGTTTCCTTGAAATCATGTTTTATCTGTCAAGGTAAATTACAGGTTATTATGTGATATACTGTACAGTAGAATCATTTTTTTCCTATTAGTTCTCAAGGCCCATAGTCATAAACATAGAGCTCCAGTTATACTCTTCATAAAAGTTTTATAAACTTGACCGTAAAGAAACATTTCATGTATTAAATAAGCAGTTGAATACCATTACATGAGAGTAGATGTTAAAACTTCATGCTGATTTGAACTTGGCTCTTGCCAAGATAAGCACCAACTAAGACATAGCTTTGCAGTAAACTCTTGTGGTCCAGCTGCATCTCCATCCATTTGTGTTGCTTTCCATCTGATGATGTAGATATTTTTCTGTCTGGTGTTGATGGCTGAAATGTAATGCTGTCTCCAGGGATCAGCTTATTTTGCCTCCCTAGCTCATCAGCACACACAACGGCTGCGATGCTGGCTCCAGGAATCAACCACAGTGCGGCCTCCCCAGCGCATCAGCATGACAACCGTCTGGATGGAGCTAAATAGGGTACATCTCTGGAGTCTTCAAGTGGGCACCTTCCATCCTCTATGTTTCGTCGACTAGCCCATGACACCTCAAGAGGGCTCAACAGTGATTCTCCCAGCATCACCCCCCTCCCTCCTCCACTCTAAATTAAAATAAGTGAAAAGACCATGTTAGTGATCAATATCAATAATGTATTAACTAAACCATAGTATAAAGTTTGTGATCTTGGAATGGTCAAGAAAAGAACCTAATATCTTGTTAATGGCTTTTGAACTTTAGCATTTAAGTTACAGTGTTATAGGCTTGGAAAGTAACTGACTGACTTTTTTTCTCACTCATGTCTAACGGTGCAATTCAAATTGCATGTAGTCACGGCAGTAATGGTACATACTGTATCAGAGGTAGGCAAAGGGAGGAAATTGTAATCGGATGCCTGTTCTGAAAAAATCCAGTTACCTTTTTGTGTAGCGTTTTTTTTTAAGCTCACATCTGGTAGACTAGCTTTACATATAAAAGATACTTCATGTACTCTCCACTTTGGTTTTTGGTTTTGACTAATGGAAAGTCAAACTACTTTTGGTTTTGACTTACTAAGCCATGCTGCAGGTCTAATTGATTAGTCTTGGTCTTTCTCTATGATGATGCAGTGGGAAGCTAAACATATTTGCAGCATGTCACACATTTAGATTGTAGCAAGTGGCATCCATATTGTGTACAAGTTCTCTAGTCTGCTATCCTTGAGAATGTGTGCTGGTGTACACCCCTTAACTATACTTACTAGGGTGGATCAGTGTTGGCTTTTTTTCCTGTTTTCTGACATGCATTTTTTTTCTGTCTCCTTGCATTTAAGTGAGACATGCATAGCAATTCCCGTCTATGTTGTGTTGAGCTGTAGGATTGCGCTTTCATTGTGATCGTACACTAAGCAACACACATCTATCAGGTTGATTTGTTCTGTGGCATGATACCTTTCTTTTCTCCACCTTTTCTTTTTATTGGTTTTTCCTATTTCTGTATGTACATTACACACTATATATATTCTATATCTGATATATATATTAGCTCTATTATATATATATATATAGCTATATACTATAGATTACGCTCTTACGACGAATAATTACAAGATGTTAGATACTGTAAATAATTTAACAGCAGTTGGAAATGAAAAAGAACCATTGTCAGACATTGGTGATGTGATTCTGCTTTAAGACGTGCATTAAGGCTTTTTTTTTTTTTTATTTAGTCGGCATACTAATGATGACATTACTGAGAAATTGAACAAACAAAAGGTAAGGTGATGTACAAAGTAATGCCTCTACACACTTGTACTAGTCCAGTTTCCTGTCTCTCCTGCACATGTTGCTTTTAAGAAATATTTTTGCTAGCCTCACATGTGATTTACAAAGGTAGGTGATGTACCACTTAATGCCTCTACACACTTGTACTAGTCCCAGTTTTTCCTGTCCTTCCTCTCCTGCACTTACATGTTGCTTTTAAGAATATTGCTAGTCCCTCACACTTATATTGATTTATGAATATATCTATATATATATAGTATTATCTATAATATATATATATATATATATACCATATATATATATATATATTTGTGTACATGAACGCCTATATTATGATAGGACAAACTTTGAGGAGGAAAACCAATGGATGCAAAACAATAGTTCCAGTTTTTCAGCATACCTGTTCTCTATTACATGAAACTGGTCTTTTTTTGTCTCTTGGCTTAAGCATCTGTTTTTATAGGGAGTGAACACAATCTGAACATGGAAGGTTATGTGGGGATTTTCTCCCAAAAACAGGCTTGTTGAAACAGAAAGCTAAAATTTGGCACGTCGTTTCATAAATTGCTACCAGTTATTGCAAATTAGGCAAGAGCCACATCAGCTCTTTAATAGTGGCACGAAAGCAAGAAAGAAAAGCCTTTGTAGGTGCATAGCCTGTGTGTAGCTATTAAAATAATTGGAGTGATTTTATAGTAATTTTAAAAATGAGCTCTTATTCGCCTTTGTTGCTATTACCCATTCACAGTGGCCATTAGAGGTGCATATGGATTTTTTTCTATACTTTCCTCCATGGGGGATACTCTTGTCCAATTTATGATTCAGGATTCACACCCACGGGTGATACTGACAGGGTTCGATCGGCAAGAAACGAATTGTACTTGCTTGAATAACAGCTGTATAATACTGAAATCAATAAAAGCTAATATTATAAGTGTATAAAATAAATGTATGCAGACTTGGTAGAATGTTTTTTTGACTAGATGTTGTGTTTTTTTAAAATGTTTAATTCACACATTTTAATGAAATTCACAGTGTGTGTGCACAGATCCGTACAGATCACTGATAGCACCCTGTGCGAGATATACCCCCCCCCCCCCCCCCCCCCCCCCCCCCCCCCCCCCCCCGCCCCCCCCCCCCCACCCCCCCCCCCCCCCCCCCCCCCCCCCCCCCCACCCCCCCCCCCCCCCCCCCCCCCCCCCCCCCCCCCCCCCCCCCCCCCCCCCATCCCTCTTTCCCTTTTCGGAAACATCCTTTTCTGAACATCCCACGTATATCGGACACACATCGATATTTTTATTAACCTCACTAAATATCTTAAAATTTTTACTCTAAATAAGCTACAACGTATAATGGGTCAGTGTCACCGGTAATCCCCATACGTATACCTCAAAAAACAGATATGAAAGTAGGTTACCCCTATGAAAGAACGAGGTTAAATACTAGTCCTCCCTAAGTGGTCCTAAGTGTGTCCTCAAGTAGTGGGATAGTCCCAACTATGACTGTCCGGCAAAGCTAGCGCGTTCTCCTCTGCTTAAACATGAACGAACTTATTGTCGGTACGACGGAATATTTGAGCGTTTAGGTTATTTTCGGATTATAATATTACAATAATAATGTTATTTTAATTTTTACTACGTGTCTGAACTTCAATCTTAGCAAAAAAAACTGAGATCTAACAACACAAAAAAATTATATTTTACAAATAAGTGTGTATAAATTACTTTAAAGTGGTCAACACACCACTGCGGTGTCTAGTCGATGTCTAGTGACGACTATCCCCCCCCCCCCCCCCCCCCCCCCCCCCCCCTTCAGTCAGAATTACCCCCCCCCCCCACCCCCCCCCCCCCCCCCCCCCCCAGAAAAAAAAAAAAAAAAAAAAAAAAAAAAAGCAATAATCGTTTAAAATCTTTGTAAATGTCCAATGGAATGCACCAATGGAAATGAAACCTAGACCCTACAAATGTACTTTTCTTGTCTTCAGTGATGCAAAGTCATAGTTCAGAGAGTTGGCCAATTCAAATTCAATGGATATACTGGCTAGATTAGACAAGCGTTCAATTTCAGCTTTCCGAAACTATGTTGGATTGCTGGTGAACTGGTAAAAATTACCTACGTACTTGAACAATCATACTGTTAGTTGAACGGGAAGATGTTTATTTGCATGTAATTAATTATATTATGTGAAGATTGGAACTAAGTTTTAGGTTTCCAATAATCAGTATAATAATTACAGTTAATAGTTGAAGATACTGAACTGGAAAATGCTGCCAATCTCTCTCTGTTGGGTAGGTTTTCTCTGGAACGTTCCCAGCCCAGAATAAAGAAAAGGACTCTCACTCTCTAAACTAGGAGGGCTATCCTTGCCTGTTCTTGAGAAATATTATTTGGCTGCAAAGCTATATTCGGTGCAACGCTGAATTTTCAAAAATGTTAATGCCAGATGTGCCCACATGAAACCATTTGGAAAACAATGTAACTGTTCACTCCTAACGGGTCCCAATGTTTCAAAACAGCTAATTTACATACACTAAATGCCTGGTTTAAAAATGTTTAGAATTAGACAATAATTACTTAAAACTGGAGGATATTCCACCCACAAAATAGTAAAAGCTTGGTATCAACACTGCAGGACATCTCTCAAAGACACTGTCCTTTGCACAGCACAATACAATATAGCAAAGGAGCTCTTTCAGTTCTTTCAAATAAGACAAGTCCTCAAAATGACCACAATATAGCATGTACACTAATAGCATATGTCCAGTCGAATAAATATGATTGCTGCATCCTAAGCCATAAAAAAAAAAGACCACGACACTGCAGGGCGCAAAGAAAAATGAAAGCATAAATAAACTGACAATATTAGCCTTACACTTGTGCCCTTTTTTTACGTAAAATATAGTATCCCAAAGCACTTACAATAGAACATATAAAGACCATACAGACATCAAAGAAATCACAGAAATAAGAAACAAGCAAAAGAAAAAATCAGACATTAAAAAAGTAGCAGGTCACAAATAAAAAACATATACGACAAAATGTATGCAATAAAATAAAGAGCAGAAAGCTCTATATTATAGCCTGATAAAAACAGGTGTGTTGTCTTTATCATATTCAACAGTTTTCGCTTTGTATTGTAAGCTTTCACATTTATTTTCAGCAAATCGAGAGATCTTGCTGGGAACGCAGGATCGATGAGGAAGGCAGGGCCTGTTGTGTGCTATTGTTTAGTTTGTCAGTTTTGGAAGGAAAACAAAACAAGGTCAGCTATTGTACTCATTTTTACTTAGTTTATTTTAGAAATGTCATAACTGAATCAACAAATGTTATGTGACAGTATTCTTTAAAAAAATGAAAATGCAGTCGCCCTTTTAAACCCAGTTGCCACGTCAATTTCAGTTCCCAATGCCGCTTGTCAATTTTAGTAGGCAACTGTTTAGCCGAGAGCACACGCAGGCCCAGTACAAGGAACACATGCATCGGGAACATTAAAAGTATAATTATGGTGAGAAATAAAATAGGCTACTATTAAGAAAATTAACAATGAAGATGGAGTGTGAAAAGTCTAACACTGGTTATAATTCTTTTTTCAACACTAGTGCAAAACAGCTAGTTGGCTATACGCTGCAGCCTTGCTGCTCAGACCCCAACATTTTATATGAACTGAGTGTCTTGTTTGGAGCGCAGCTTCCGGAAAACCACCAGGAGTGAAAAACGTGGCTGTGCACAGTGGTCAGCCTTTTAGATCGATAGCGAAAAGTGTAGCCTGTTATCAGCAAAAAATATTTAGGGTCGGTCAGGTAACCACACATTTTTTTTTATGTGGCCTTATTATTCGTCAGTCAATCGACGTCCCTCTCAGGTCAGCGCCCTGTGCAGGTGCATTGCACGCACACCCCTTGGTACGGCTATGTGAGATATATATATTTTGTCCTGGAGTTCTTTTGATGTGCCTTGGTGCTCATGGTTGAGTGTTTACTTTGAAGTGCACTACCCAGGAGAGGGACCCTACAGGAACTGCTGAATTGATCCTGAAATCATGTGAATCACTACAGTTTAATACAGGTGGAGGCCACTTAATTGGCGTGTGATTTTGAGGGCGATTGGTTACACCTGAGCTAATTTAGGATTGTTATTACAAGTGGTGTGGACACTTATACAACCAAGCTATTTCAGCTTTTATTTTTAATTAATTTTCTACAAATTTCTAGAATTTGTTTTCACTTTGGAAGTTGTGGGGAATGTGGGGGGGGTAGATAAATGGGGGGGGGGGGGGGGGGGGGGGGGGGGGGGGGGGGGGGGTGGGGGGGGGGGGGGGGGGGGGGGTGTAGACTTTCTATAGGCACTGTATGTGTGTGTGTGTGGCTATAAGACAACAAAAGGTGAAAATTTATTATATATATATATATATATATATATATATATATATATATATATATATATATATATATATATATATATATATATATATAACGTACTCACACACTGCTTTACCTACAGGCTGTTAATTAAAACATTGTTTCACAAGCTATTGTAAAGTGCTTGAATTGACGTTGATTTTGGTGATGTCAGTTAATTTACCTCTATTTGATGTTTAAAAAAAAAAAAAAAAATCCGTACACATAATTTATAAAATAGGTCTGTGTGTGAATTTTATAGAAACTTTCCGTGATTTTCACAAGGCCTTAATTATGAGCATCGACGCAAAGCTCCCACTAGTGTTTTCTACTATTATAACAACCTTGACTTGCATAAAGAAGGAAAAACATTGAGTGAAATAACTCGCATCACTCGATATTCACGGTGTGGTGTCCGAAGCATAATCACCAAGTACAGAGAAACATCATATGTAATTGACAAACCCAGTATACTGACAAAGTGTGCCTTCTGCCAGTTCTGTACTTGTTGATTATGCTTCGGGTTCCACACTTTGAAAATCGAGTGATGTGAGTTATTTCACTCAATGTTTTTCCTTCTTTATGCAAGTCAAGATTGTTATAATAGTAGAAAACACTAATGGAGGCTTTCATTAAATTCTTCATGCTCATAATGCATCAGAGTAGAAAAATGCAATAAGACTTTTGCATATCAGTGTGTGTGTGTATAATATATATATATGTGTTTGTGTGTGGTGTGGTGTGTGTGTGTGTGTGTGTGTGTGTGTGTGTGTGTGTGTGTGTATAATATATATGTTATATATTATATATATATATATATATGTAATAATATTATATCTATATATATATATATATATATATATATATATATAGTATATATATCATACATGTACACACACCAATATATATATTAATAATATATATATATATGTGTGTGAACATTACTTCGGATTATTGTAACATCTATAATATTATATATATATATTATATGTGGGTGACTAACATGTCAAGAGTATCATCCTTGTATCCAAGGTCAGGACCTGTTGTGGCATGATGTTGCACAAGCATTGTGTTAAGAACAGCCTGAATTCGTCGGGGCATGGACTCTACAAGGTGTCGAAAGCATTCCACAGGGATGTTGGCCCATGTTGACTCCAGTGCTTCCTACAGTTGTGTTAAGTTGGCTGGTAGTGGATCTCAACTCCGAATAGCTCGTTCCATCTCATTCCACAATTGGATGGAGATCTGGTGACTGGGCTGGCCACTGCAGTAAGCTGAATTCACTGTTATGTTCGTGGAACCATCCCTGGACAATCCTAGCCTTGTGGCATGGGGCATTATCCTGCTGAAAAAATCCATTAGCAGATGGATACACTGCTGCCATGAAGGGATGCACCTGATTGGCAGTGATGTTCAGATATCCTGTGGCATTCAAACGTTGCTCCACTTTTATCAAGGGGCCCAATGTGTGCCATGAAAACACACCCCACACCATCACACCACTACCACCAACCTACAATGTTGACACACGGCATGGTGGATGCATGTACTCATCTGGTTTTTTCCATACTCTAGTCCTCCCATCAGCGTGAAACAGCAAGAATCAGGCAATGTTTTTTCCAGTCCTCCAGTATCCAGTGTTTTTGTTCCTTAGCCCACTGCAACTGCAGATTTTTGTGTTTCTCTGAAAAAGTGGAACTCTGTTAGCTCATTGGCTGCCATACCACATTTGTGTCAAACCCATTTACAACGTACCTGGGATATAACCTACACACTGATATAAAGAACCAGTATCAGGGAACTGAATAAAATCGTATTAAATCCGGTTTAAATTCTCCTTTTAGTATGTACTCTGATAGTTCATACTTCTTGTTATTACGCACGCACCGCGATGGCACACAGTGGTCTGTGCTGCGCATATTGCGTATTCGTAGGCCAAATTCTTGCTTTTTTAACTTGACTTTGCTCTCTGTTACTGTAATTTATGCAGTATTATCATGGCCAACGCTAAACGATCGCCAATTTCGCTTAAGGACAAACTGT
Source organism: Polyodon spathula (assembly GCF_017654505.1). Lineage (NCBI taxonomy): Eukaryota > Metazoa > Chordata > Actinopteri > Acipenseriformes > Polyodontidae > Polyodon > Polyodon spathula. Next base: position 32,902,436 of record NC_054543.1, on the reverse strand, counting down.
ACATTATTGGAGAAATCGTAAAAGGACGAAAGCAATCAGAATTATGTTCTCTAGTTTAAAAAGCAGCAGTCATCTATGGCCCTGTCCATTAGAGGAAAAAACTGATAAGCGTTCAAAAACGATTTACCTGAACCCTAGCCCAACAGTGTTAGAGCGTCCAGATTGCCGTAATGAAACCGGGTTAGTTTAACCCAGCTGTTGTTGGAAAAAACACCGTATCCCAGAATCCACTGTAATGTATACACCACCTACTTTTTTTTTCCAAATAAATACCTTTAACTTGCTAATACGTGATGTGATCTAAGATAATTTAAAACATGTTTTGGACACATGTTAAGTTTTGTCTACTACAGTACATTAGCATATCTGACTGTACCAATGGAATATGACAAGAATAAATCCTAAATTTTAATTCAGGCTTGTCTTTTCTTTATTCTCGTCTCATGTAACCAGGGGAATTATGGCAACGTACTACCACAAAGCACTAGGGGATATATAGACTCATACACAGTTCATGTCCAGATTACAGTTAAACCAGTTTATCTAACCCAGTTATGTTGACAACCAAGTCCGAGACTACCTCCTGAGTAGGTTTCAAACTCGGTTGTTTAACTCAGTAATGAACTGTGTTTAGTGTGGATACAAATCGATTTAAGCACTTTTAAAAAGGCTTTGAACCCTTAACTCGGTTCTAAAAAGCTAATGTGGCCAGGGCCTAAAATACTTCTTAAAATAGCGTACAGTAATGATTACTGTACCTGAACTGACAGTTTGTATGGTAAGGTTTATTGATTTGTATATTTTACATTTTTATTATCATCAGTTTTATTATATATATATAATTTATTACTGTACTGTATTTTTTAAATTAGTTTATTTTACTAATTACAGTAGTTATTCATTACATTAATTACATGTTTTTTTGTTCTTTTTTATAATTCATTTAGCTGAACATCTTTATTCAAGGCAACATAGAATTACTGTATTAAATAATAAAAATACAGAATGTTACATATGGTATAGTAATGTACAGTACTACTTACATTGTTTTATATTGTTTCTTCTGTAATACACCTTTATACTACATACCTCGGTTATAACATACTATTTTTACGGTCCCAAGGCAGTACTTTGTTTCAGTGTTTCTCTCTCTCTCTCTCTCTCTCTCTCTCTCTCTCTCTCTCTGTGATAGGTGGGTATTTTGCTTTTAAGACAATTTGCAGTCATCAAAGTAGCTAGAAGGTGTTTCCTGCGGTGAGAGAAACTTTTATTATTATAGTGGATGTGTGAGTGGGGGGAAGAAATCAGTTTTCACAGCATGTGATTAAACTGTAGCAGCAGTGAGTGAACTGGCTTAGTACAAAGCCAAATTAACTGTGACGTAAAAGCTGAACATTTTGATTTGGTGCAAAATGGCAATGGCCTGCCTATACCCAGGACACCTCACTCTCTGTTCTGTCCCAGATTACACTGCTAACTAAGCGTTCTATTCTAAATGGCAGTGAACAATATGTGACTAATGCATCTGACAGGGAGCAGTCATCAGGGACGTTTCTTGCATCTGGTAATCCTTTTTTTTTTTTTTTTTTTTTTTTTTTTAAATCACAGTTCATTAAGTTTTTTTTAATTTACTCTGGGTTTGACCAGAAGGGTTACTGAACATTTGTAGAGATTGAGAGAGAAATACCAACAGGTGGGATATTCTGTTAATTTAGAAAAAGCCCCTTAAGTCCATCTGCAAACTGCAATATTGTGCTGTGATGAAACATGAGTGATATACAGTACAGGGTATAGTCTGTTCCATAGCTAGACACCTTACTATGGAACGTTTTTCTTTTTTTTTTTATTATCTCACTCTATGGATGTTGCTTTTTTTTTATTTCACAAGTTGACAAATCACAAATTCATTCAGCTGTAACAAATAAAATGTAAGACCTGTCAGTTTCAGTCTTGCTTTATTGGCAAACTTGTCCATTTCATTTTGTTGACGATAATATTGACGCGTTCTAGCACAATTGAAGCTTTTTATTTTTTTTTACAATGAATAAACAAGTTAACCGGTTTTACAGGTAGCATTAGAGATGTATTTCAGTATGCATTAACAACAGGGGTGTAGAACTCTGAGTCACACATTGTGAAAAGCAGAGATTAAAATAATTTGATTTGATTATAGTTTTTTTTTTGTGGGTATTGTGAGGTTTTGCGTTACTGAAGACAATATTGCGATATGTATTGCGATACATATTGGAATTCAATGCTAAATGATGCTGATGTTGGTTTTATTGCTACCAAAATTATAGACAGTGAAACTTCAATATTGTCATCAAATGAAATGGACAAGTTTGCCAATAGAGAAAGATTGAAATTGACAGGTCTTAAATTTTCTTTGTTACAGTTGGATGAATTTGTGATTTGTCAACTTGTGAAGTCAAAAAATCAGCAACCATTGAATGAGATAATAAAGAAAAAAGCATTCCTTAGTAAGGTATTTCATGCATCACTTTTTCTTTTAATTGCAAGTTAAATATAATTCAATTTCATTCTGCTAATTGACCTGGTTGAATTTCTCTCTGTAAGACCTATTTTATATATACCATTGCATTTAGCATAGCTCTTCAGATTATTTTGAAGAGTATGTCAGATAAAAGGGAATAGCATGTGGAAAGATTATCCTTACAATTTATGAAATCCTTGATTATATAGGAGATTTATATTGGACCCCAACACCCCCGATATATCGAGTGGGTGTTGTATATCAAAGCAGAACATTAGTATCTGTAAAGTGAACGTTTAACTTTCAGCTGTTAGGAGTGTTTTAAATGAGGTTAAAAGTGTGTCACACACAGTTACTGAAGTGATATCTATCCAAGTCTTCTAAATTAATCTCTAGTGTGTGACAGTTTAAAATGAAGAGTAACAGCAAGTAGAATAAAATAGATGATGTTTGTTTTTAGTTTCGATTTTACAATAATGCTTAGCTTGCCCAGTTGAACATTTGTGTTTAAAGTACAGAAGTTCATTCAGGTCTCTGAGCAAATGGTTACTAAGCCATTGTCAGGGCAGGTTAAGTGAGCACACAGGAATAATAATAATAATAATAATAATAATATAATAATAATAATAATAATAATAATAATAACAGTAGTAGTTTCAAATGGGGGAAAAAAAAACCTCTGCTCACCAGTTTCTAATAAATGACAAGTATACAGTGGACAAGTTTGACTGCTCGCCACTAGGACTGGTGCAGGTACAGTACTGTATCAAATTGTGTCCAGAGGAAAAACTATTGGTATAACCAATGTCCATATCCATGTGAAAACATTTCAGCTTTTTTGAGAGGCAGAAATCAGAAATTTTAAACTACTTTAAAGAGGCCATACTTAAATGTAATTTTAATAAATTGTAAGGATAACCTTTCCGCATGCTATTCCCTTTTATCTGACATTCAGAATAATCTGAAGAGCTATGCTAAATGCAATGGTATATAAAATAGACCTTAGAGAAAAAATCAACTAGGTCAATTAGCAGAATCAAATTGAATTAATAGGTGTGATGCCCAATTATATTTAACTTGTTAACTTGCAATTAAAAGAGAAAGTGATGCGTAAAATAAGACTTGTTTTACTACACCTGTGTTTTCAAATAACATGTGGATTTCAAAGCAGTTTCTACATGGAGTAGTTGGAAGGGTACTTTACTTTCTTACAGCGATATCTTCTTGTTTTTAAAACCTCTTGCCTGTAACAACATGCTACTTAATACAAAACCTCTTTTCCCAGGTCCTCTTTCTAGAGAATGTTAACTAGATAAAGCATTTTATAATCGCTAATCCTGCGAGCACCAGAGTAATTGGCCAAGTGCATGACAAACTAAAGTTATGGCAACAAATTTACTTAGAATGCAAAAAAAATGAAAATAAAAAAGACTGCATTTGTTTTGTTGTAATTATTAGTCTTCTGTCTTCTCTAGGAATCAGTTTTAGTCATGCTGTACATACAATTGACTGAAAAACAGAGTGCCTGTCAGAGTTTCCACACTTCATTAAATCACATCTGAACCCTAATTAAACACTCACCTTTCCTTTAGCAAAGATGCTATCTGCAGCTGGAGCTCTTACTTCAAGGAACACTTTAATTATTATTTTTAGTGCTGCTGACAGTATTAGATAAACGTCCGCACATCTTCAGTGCTAACCGAGGGTTTAGAGGGTTGAAGCAAATCTGGAGACTTTGGTTTTAATTAAACATGCATTTCTAAAGGTCTTCCTTTTATTTATTCAAGATACAGTGAGTTTCCTCTTAATATTTACTTTATATTGTATTTTAACATGTGATGCAGTCATGTGGCTATTACAGTGGTCTTTCTGTTTTATATGGTTTTTTAAAACAGACTATTTTAAACACCATTTTTAATTGATGCTTGCTATGTTCACAGTGTATCAGTTTGCATTTGAATCGTTTTTGTTCTCAATGTAGTCGTAAGAGGTTACTAGCAATATCCTATTCTTACATGACAACTACTTTTGGACTGTGTTTAATTACACAGAAGTAATGACATAAAATAGCAAAATGTTGTTTACAAGGCCATCCCCAAGTAATTACAAATACGTTGCCATCTGAAGCAGAAATCATGGGTAGTTACCCAGTTATTACATTGTAATTAAGTGCTGGGATTTGTTCAGATATTCAAACAAACACTTGATGTCCTCATAGTCAAAATAACAGAATTTCTAAATGTGGTATAAAGAAGAAATCATGCATTCTATGATTTTGTCAGCTATTTGAAATTAAAGAATATTTGAACTACTTAAAACTTTCTGATAAACTTCTAATTTTGAAGATTAAAACCCCATATTTTCTCACCCATCCAAATATATATATATATATATATATATATATATATATATATATATATATATATATATATATATATATATATATATATATATATATAGTCATATATTCATTTCATTTTTAATTAAGTGGATATTAACCATGTCTATTTCTTTATCCGGTACAGTGCTTTCAGTGCATGAAGCATGCAGTGATTTGAAAGGCTGTCAGAAATAATTGTGGATGATTTGTACAGATGTTGTCAGATCTGTTTGCCACCTGCCAGCATTAGTGTTGAAAGGTAAAAGGGAAAGGGTTAAATGACACTGAAATGCCAAGTCTATTGTCTGTATTTAACAAAGAAAATGGAGAAATAATTTACTTGTAGAAACCTGCTGTATGTTTTCAATCGTTATATCGAGATATTGTACATATTTTATTAACAGACTCCTGAAGCATCCTTTTTATTACACCACCTTTATCTGTCACTTTTCCTTCTGAATAATATCATTTCATATTTTCTAAATTAAACCCCAAGGGGTGGGTTTGATTTGAAGTAATAAGGGTTGGGAAAAAGTAAGTTGAGGGATTGAACTTCGCATGTCTCAAACAGTTTATCATTATGGAAGAAGTATTAACACAGGGTGGAAAAAAAACCCAATAAAAAAAAAAAAACAACCCAGTTGGTTAGGGGGTATGGCGAATATTGCATTTTTGAAGTAAGGGATCCAAAACAGATTACAGAATATTAAAATAGGTTTGGAGTTTGCATTGTTTCCAAGAAATGTGGTCCAGAGGAGGCAATCTACAGTCTATTTTAGTAGCTTAAATTGGTTTTATATAAACAAAGATTCAGACATTATTGATTCATAATACAGATTAAGGTGTTGCTGTAAGGCTTTTGAGTCTTCTTTGAAAATAAGTTTATGTATAACAACTATTATAACTAAGCATATTTTTTAACAGTTACCGTGGATTTCACAATTTCACATTGCCATGCAAAATGTAGTTAGTTCCCTGTGAAAGTTCCCATTTTTGAAAGAATATAAATATACATTTTTTTGATCACATAGAAATAAATACAGCAAACTTTTGTGTGATTGACACACTACCTGCTACACTGCATTTAGGAACCTGGCGTGATTGAACACATTGCATAGATCGGCATGCTTTCTTTAAAATGTCTTCAATGAAAAAGTCACCAACTGCATCATAGATTGGAAATGTTTCTGCTAATCGCTCTGTCCAGTACAGAGGGGCATTTCACATGTCTGCTGTTGTTTTTACATGTATTTATGTTTTTATTTTGTTGGATAATTCACTGTTGGTGAAAATGGGTGGACATGGAAAAAATGAAATCTTCTACAATTTAGCATTTACTGTTTTTCAGGCTCCATTTCATTATTAAGGAACATTTGTTGTATAGTAACTCTTGAGAAAACGACCAGTTTTGAATGCGACAAAGGTATTTTTTTCTGTCATGAAATAAGCCAATTTGTTCCATGCCAACATACAGCCCTAACTGTAACCATTAATCCTATTATTAAAAAGCAAGAATGAGTGTATGTATGTGTGTTTTCTGGCTGACTCCATGGTTAAAGAGACTCGCTGGAAGCGACAGGCCACATGGTTCATGTATAGTAGAGCACTGTGTTGCCAGATAAAAACAAATGCGATATTAGAACAATTGTACAACAGTTTCTGACATATGTGTTGGCAAATACTTGCTCAATACATTCATGGTCCAGATTCTTTGAAAGTTGCCAGCAATCTCAGTTTTAATTATAGTAGCTGTATTCCCTAGTGTGATGTTGATATTGAAACAGCTGTATTTGCTTTATTCAACGTCCAGACATATGCGCTGTGTTTTGTGGTAGCTGTGTAGCTTCACAATGAGAAAATAACGCTGCAGACTGTGAAAGAAGGAGCTCAGCAAAGTGACTTTGTGGCTTTCTGATTGGAATGGACAAATGGGAACCAGCAGATGCTGAACTAAAGTATAGTACCAGCTGTCTGTGACCTGAAGCAAGTCACAGCAGTGCCTGTACACTTGCATGCAGTTGCAATTAAATCGATAGAAACAGGAGCCCACTGGAAATGAGCATCTCAGATTAGAATATCTGAGGTACAGGTACATTATTTTGAAGTTCCTTTGTCTGTGTTGAATATATGTTTCATATAAAAATAAAACAAAAATCTGAGTCAAAGATGCTGTAGAGTTCTAGTGACATCAGCCATGCTGACCAATCTCACAGTGCTTAGAGTGTTGTTACCACAAAGCCAGCCACACTGGGTCAGGAGCTTCCTATTGGTCTGCATGGTTACATCAGAAGGTATTTTAAATACTGAGGAGTCTATGGTGAAATAACAGCTGGATAATCTAAACGTGCAAAACAGTTTGAAGGTAGGGTATACTGTATGCAACACATCAGTGGGTGAAACATATTTTAATTGCAATTTTAATTGTCACTGCTGGTTTCAAACTTTGTTTTGTTAATCACCCTTTGGCTGTTGCCTTTGTCACTTTTTTAACATTCTAGCAGGTAATGAGTGATATGTCAGACATTAATGCTTAATTAATAGACGGCTTTGTGTTTAGTAGTTATAGACATGTCTTTCGTATTGTATGTATGTATGCCCTGTGTGTGGGTGGGTGGGTGTGGGTGTGTGTGTGTGTGTGTGTGTGATGTATATATTATATATATATATATATATATATATATATATATATAGATATAGATAGATAGATAGATAGATAGATAGATAGATAGATAGATAGATAGAACATTCCCTGCATTCGGATTGGCTGCCACCATTCCAAAGCCATGCGATTTTTAAAAGAGTACAACCAGTGGTTCAGACCTCATTTCATACCATGCGTTAAGATCAAAGCGTGTCTGGGTCAACGGCTTTTTAATGAGAGATTTGCAGCCATTACAGCTGGTGGTGAAGAGCTACAGGTCACAGACTGTAGATGTTGATATTTTTCAGAATTAGTCATTTGTTTTAAAACATTAGAAAGGAAACAAAATCATACAAAATTTCAATGTCCTTGGATGTGTCTTATTTAAAATCGAGAAATTTCAATCCGGTGTGACGCAGCAAGAACGTCTTTAAAGCCTTGGACTTTAGTACAGAACGCAGCCAATCAGTAGTTTATAAAACCAGGCTTGAGCGTAATTGGGTTGGACCTCAACTGTGGATGTATTGCAGATTATTATAAAAACACTTTGTAAAAATAATGCTGATAATTTTAAGCCATTTTATAAGCATAATAATGGCTGCACCTCATGCCTAACAATGCATCTAAGGCATGGGTTAAATTAGTGTAACACATGCCTTCATGTGTGGTATTGCTTACATATATATTTAAAAATATGTTCTTATTATTACTGCATTATGATTGTAAAGTTAGCAATTATATAAAACTGCAGTATTGCCTTGTTAGTTATATAATAAATAAGGATTATTTTAAAGTCAAAAATAAAACCCAGGTTCTTTGTGGGCTTTAATAAACATATAAATAATTTGCAACACTTCATTAAAACAAGACAGCGGCTATACAGTCATTTGGTTGAAAGTGCATGCTTGTTCCCACATCACTGTTTTTGTGGTGCATGTATTACCGTGTGGTTTCACAGAACACAAACGAGAGGAGGCCATTCGGCCCATCTTGCTCGTTTGGTTGTTAGTAGCTTATTGATCCCAAAATCTCCAGCTTCTTGAAGTATCTCAACAACATTACTGGGGAGTTGATTCCAGACCCTCACAATTCTCTGTGTAAAAAAAGTGTCTCCTATTTTCTGTTCTGAATGCCCCTTTTTCTAATCTCCATTTGTGACCCCTGGTCCTTGTTTCTTTTTTCAGGTCGAAAAAGTCCCTTGGGTCGACATTGTCAATACCTTTTAGAATTTTGAATGCTTGAATTAGGTCGCCACGTAGTCTTCTTTGTTCAAGACTGAACAGATTCAATTCTTTTAGCCTGTCTGCATATGACATGCCTTTTAAAGCCCGGAATAATTCTGGTCGCTCTTCTTTGCACTCTTTCTAGAGCAGCAATATCTTTTTTATAGCGAGGTGACCAGAACTGAACACAATATTCAAGATGAGGTCTTACTAGTGCATTGTACAGTTTTAACATTACTTCCCTTGATTTAAATTCAACACTTTTCACAATGTATCCGAGCATCTTGTTGGCCTTTTTTATAGCTTCCCCACATTGTCTAGATGAAGACATTTCTGAGTCAACAAAAACTCCTAGGTCTTTTTCATAGATTCCTTCTCCAATTTCAGTATCTCCCATATGATATTTATAATGTACATTTTTATTTCCTGCGTGCAGTACCTTACACTTTTCTCTATTAAATGTCATTTGCCATGTGTCTGCCCAGTTCTGAATCTTGTCTAGATCATTTTGAATGACCTTTGCTGCTGCAACAGTGTTTGCCACTCCTCCTACTTTTGTGTCGTCTGCAAATTTAACAAGTTTGCTTACTATACCAGAATCTAAATCATTAATGTAGATTAGGAATAGCAGAGGACCTAATACTGATCCCTGTGGTACACCGCTGGTTACCACACTCCATTCTGAGGTTTTTCCTCTAATCAGTACTTTCTGTTTTCTACATGTTAACCACTCCCTAATCCATGTACATGTGTTTCCTTGAATCCCAACTGCGTTCAGTTTGAGAATTAATCTTTTGTGCGGGACTTTGTCAAAAGCTTTCTGGAAATCTAAATAAACCATGTCATATGCTTTGCAATTATCCATTATCGATGTTGCATCCTCAAAAAAATCAAGCAAGTTAGTTAGACACGATCTCCCTTTCCTAAAACCATGTTGACTGTCTCCCAGGACCCTGTTACCATATAGGTAATTTTCCATTTTGGATCTTATTATAGTTTCCATAAGTTTGCATATAATAGAAGTCAGGCTTACTGGTCTGTAGTTACCTGGTTCAGTTTTGTTTCCCTTTTTGTGGATCGGTATTACGTTTGCAATTTTCCAGTCTGTCGGTACCACCCCTGTGTCAAGAGACTGCTGCATGATCTTGGTTAGCGGTTTGTAAATTACTTCTTTCATTTCTTTGAGTACTACTGGGAGGATCTCATCCGGCCCAGGGGATTTGTTTATTTTAAGAGCTCCTAGTCCCTTTAACACTTCTGCCTCAGTTATGCTAAAGTTATTTAAAACTGGATAGGAACTGGATGACATGTGGGGCATGTTGTCAGTATCTTCCTTTGTAAAAACTTGTGAAAAGTAATCATTTACATCACTTCATTAAAACAAGACAGCGGCTATACAGTCATTTGGTTGAAAGTGCATGCTTGTTCCCACATCACTGTTTTAACACCTGCTTGGTGCATGTATAGCGCTACCCCTCCTCCCGTCTGTCCTGCCTGTCTTTCACAGTGTAACACATATTATATTGTCACTTGGCGTCCACTTTCTCAGTAGCTTTTCTAATTTTGTTTCGATACCTGTTTGCTGCGCAGGAGTTTAAATATGGTTTTGGCCCTGTTGTAAATAGGACTGCATTAGTGTTTGAGCAGGCTGATTCCAGTGGCCTGATGGATTGTCAGTATTAATGTGTTCTAATATGGACAGTGTAATGGACACAATATCTGTCACCCCAATCCACTCTATCTCCTTTGTACTGTATGCCAAAGTAATGGCATTTACAAATATTTTGATGAGATGAATGAGCTTTCAGTGAATGTGAACTGATCGCTTTCTGTGTGGCAGGGGTATAGGGTTGCCGATCTCTCAGCTACTGAATGATATTAAAACCTGAGCCAGTGGTATTGCTAATAAAGGCACAAAGAAATAAGCCAGTTTGAGACAGAATTGCCTCTGGCAGGCTGGGTGGATTATTGGTAATGGAGGCAGATGGGATTGAGGTTTACATAAAATAAGATTGGCTGAGAGCAAGCACTTATGTACATTTCCAAGGCACTAGGCAAACTAAACACGAAAACCAGCTTCTCATTAGAAACCCATAAATCCTTGCAGAGGTTCAAAGGGCTGCAATCTAACCCACAGCATCTGGATGATTGGAGTATGACGCTTCCTCTGTAAATCAAAACACACTTCATTAAGTTGGTGTCAAAAACACAAATCTGTATGGGAATGTAATTTTGGAGTCTGTAAACTCGGCACATGACAGGCTTTAGATGGGGTGGAGAAACAAAAGACCTATTTTTGAATCCTTGTACCCTCAAAGCTACTGTAATCGTTGTGAAGATAAAAGCAGCACAGGGTTGTTGGTTATTCATACAGCAACTACAGTACTGCAACACACCTTTTAGATAAATGTTTATCTCTGCCAAGTACCGTAACCCCATTTCAAAAGTATTTTTTATTCATTTACACTTCTTTTTTGAGTTTCTCATACAGTATTTATGTTAGTAGATATTACACTGTCACAAAGACGACTGCATTGGGTGACGTCAGACCAGAACCAGGAACCAGGAAATAAACAACAGAGAGGTGGGGTTTGATGCAGCTGAGCGATTTGTTCTCGCTCAGTATTTATTAATGAAACAGACAGAAAATAAAAGGTTGAAAGACAAACAAGACACAGGACACGGCACTCGTAGCCAAAACAAACCAGACTATACAGACAAAACACAGTGAGCTTGTATTTTAACTTCTTATTCTTATTACCTCCGCCTTCAATCCCATTCTCCTCTCACCGAACAGACAACCCAGAGTGAGTGAAAACATGCTGCTTTTATGCAGCTGTACCGAGACTCGATTGCTAATCATTCAGTTGGAGTCATGGTACAACTGCACGGGAATTAATAAAGTGCAATTCCCTGTGCTCGCATATTATTACATTTTACCTGCACGTGAAGTTCTGTGCAATCCTCATGCCTAAATACAAATATACATTTTAAATAACTTGTGTTCCACAGACCAATTTATACCCTGTGTACCAATGACACTGAAATACACACGGGTGGGCAACATTACCACTTACACTTAAACAGAAAGAATAAAACGTAATTCAGACACGCAGAGATGTTCACAAATATTGTTAGACACAGCGTTGCACAGGTTCTGTGAATGCAACAAATCCAGGCTCCATTCCTGTTTGTATTTTTAGATTGATACATCAAGAAGATTAATGGACAGGTTTCAGTGCACTGGTGTACAGTTCTTTAGATTGATTGGTTCCCTGCATTCTGGAGGATTTTCATGTGGCATTGGTTTTGCACCAATGTAGCCAGGGTCATAATCTTTACAACCATAACATGTAATAAGGTATATTTTGTTGGAGAATACAGCTTATTGTGTAGGCAAATGAGGATTATCATTTAGAAAAAAAAAAATATATATATATATATATATATATATATATAATATATATATATATATATATATATATATATATATCGCCCCATATAATACTTTGAAAGATTAACCAAAATTGGTTTTAATATTATACTTACTGGCCTCATATATATATATATATATATATATATATATATATATATATATATATATATATATATATATATATAAAAAGTATAAAAACCACAATTCTGTTACCCAGCAACGGACTCAAATCTGTATTAAGAAACCATTTTAGCATTTATCTGCAATTAATAAACATGCTATAGCGTTTTAGGCAGGAGGCAGAAAAGAGAGAGACACTCTTGGTTCCATTAATCGTTTATATCGGACGCTCTCTCGCACCAGAGACCACCGCTGTGCCAGCTTCACCGCGACACACACAGGATGCTGCAATACAGGAACACAACAACCATGGCAACCAGAACAGCAACAACAACACTGAACGGCGTGCAGTGTCTTCTTATACCAGTCTCTTAACAGTGTTATGCTTACAGCGATGAAACCAAGAAAGTGATTCTAGCAGAGATATGTACATTTTCTCATATGCCTTCAACAAGTTTGCTAGTTTAATGATGCAGTCAGTTATTTTTGGTGGTTATTTAATATGATGTTATTTATTAATTTTCTGCTGTAGTGTTTGTCTTTTTGTTTATAATACAATACTGATTGTTATGTTACAGTAGCGTGTAACTGATGCAGACAATATGCTCAGCTACTTTTTTACTGCTCTAGTATGTTGTAACTGGAAACGGATCCGTGGCCACTGGATTAATTGTAAGCTCACTTATACAACTTTTATTTTTTATATGGAACTACAATTTGAACTTTTAATTTTAAAACATTTTGTGTGACCTGCAGACAGCAAGCATGTTTGCTTTGTAAATGCATTATCTAAATGAACGTAATTAAACTACACTACTTCCTTTTGTTCATATCCCGTCTTCTAGTCTTTTACAGTGTAGGCCTATTCAAAACATACACACATAGCCTAATTACAGGAAGGCATGTCAGAGACAAATAGAAAATTCATAAGTTATGGGCCCTCTTTTAAGAGACCACCTGTGTTAAGAGGCTGCTATTTGACTGTTTAATCATGACTTTGAAAATATTTTGTAAAATTCCAGCAATGTGATTGGCTAGGAGCATTAGTAAGAACTTACAGTATGATCCCTGCTTTTGTTTTTCTTTTACATACTGTAAAGCTATTTTATGAGCACAGTAACACACTCCATGGTGGCCGGTTGTACCGTGATACAGACTTCTCTGGTTATTTGAGGTGTCTGTTTGTCTCGGTCCGACTGGGCACCCTGTTATGTTTTTGCCAACTCATTTTGAGCCCGGTATACTAAAATCCCTTTTCTTTCATTGGTTTGTGAAGTCACAAAAGCCTGTGTGTCCTTGTGGCTGGCGTTGTTTGCATAAAATCTTTAGTTTAACATAAAAGGCCAACAAGTTTACATTTATACTGAAGGTGACACAAAGTATGTTAAAAAATATTGAGCATAAGTAGAAAAACAACAACAAAACAAACACGCAAAACACTCCGTATCTCATTAAATAGATAATAGGCTTATTGAGATCAAGCCCAGATTTCCACCTACATGCAAGAAATACAAATGATAAAATGCATTTTGGGCCTTGGTGTAAACTCAAAAATATAAATATATATTTGTTGCATAAAAACCTCCATGTAATTTCTTAATGTTTGTTTATGCACCAGTTTTATGATGTACAGCATTAGCATAGCTGTATTTTCTACACTAGTGCTAGAGTATAACCTGCTGTACACATCCAATTTTGACTAATGTTACACATGGAACATCTTGAGAGCCAGCTTGTGTAAAGTGAACCATTAATACAACCTAAGGGGCCTAAATAATGCATTGAAATGCCAAGTAACACAATTCTCCCTGTGTGTGTATACGCACACACACACACACACACACACTGCTGTGCAAACATTTTAGACACGTTGCACTTTCCTACTGTGATGTATTATGAGAATAAATAATTTTCTCAAAGTCTCCACTAGTGTTTTTCTACTTTTATAACAACCTTGACTTGCATAAAGAAGGAAAAACAATGCATGAAATAGCTTGTATCACCTGATTTTCAAGGTGTGGTTTCTGAAGCATAATTACAAGTACAGAGAAACATTATCTGTAATTGATGAACCCAGGACTGGATTACCAAAAAACTGTCTAACAAAGACGAGTAATACTTGAAGATAATATCCTTAAGGAATAGAAGGAAGACAAGCGTTGAATTGACAACAGAACTGGCAGAAGGCACAGGTGTCGTTGTCCATCAAATCAACAGTACGAAGGTCACTCTTTTAATCAGGACTTAAAGGATGTGTTGCAGTAAGAATACCTCTGTTAAGAAAGGGGAACAAGACTAAAAGGCTAAACTATGCACAAGAAACCAGAAATTGGACTATGGAACAATGGTCAAAGGTGCTTTGGACTGTTGATGGATTGACAATGACACCTGTGCCTTCTGCCAGTTCTGTCTTTGCATATGGTTTAATTACTCTTTTTACATTGAAGCCAGAAATAGAATTGACTACAAGGTAAACATTGTTACCTCTAATCACATTTCCTCCTCAATCATATTTTCTTTATTTACACCAGCCGTGTTTGGAGCTATCATTGAACACAGAGAAAGGAGGGATGATCAGAGAAATAACTGAATAGCTGCTGGAAAAGACTCAAATTATTGAACGTCCAGTAGTATGCTAGCAGTATACTAATATCATATTATGCACTATGATGCTGGATACATGATTTAATTTAGTTATTTGGTAGTTACAGGAGCATTATTAAGCTTGTGAGATACAGGCGCATACTTTATGATGTACTGTATGTTTAAACACATGCCTTGTTGCATTAAGGCATGTGTGAAAGCTGGCACCACCTGATACTCTGGCCAGACTCAAACTAATCAAGAGTTGATGACCTAGAGACCAATGAAGTCAGAGAGTAGGCATTTAAATGAAAGTTGCTGTTGGATTGGATTGCCTGTTTTACGGCTAAAGTACTATAACTGGTCTAATTTGGAATATAATACACTGTATTATGACAGTGCTAGAGAATTTAGTTAGAAACAAGGTTACTATTTACCAGTATTTATCCTTTTGCATCCTATAAATCAACAATTGTTTGCATAGCAGCGATCCCTGCTTGTGAAAGGCAGGGTAGCTGAACATTTAGAAATTGTCAACATTAGGCCTTGGCGGTTCAAAGAGTTACAGTTGTCTACACAACACTTTTAACTAAATAATAAAATTGAGCTCAATTTCTTTACTGCTAGGGTTGTGAAAGATAAGTTGGGATTAAATAATTCAGTTCCACTTGGAAGTCGAATGTCCTTGCTGTCATAATGCAGAACTAGTTACTTAACTACATCCACATGTGTATGGCTTATTAAGCAGTCATTTCTCTTGCAATTATTGATTGACTTGATCTGGATTGCAGACCTTTCTCCAGAGGCGAGGCCATCAGTCATTCCCCAGTCTGGTCTCCTGTATTTAGTGCACGACCAGAACATCTTAACCCTTTGATCAGCATATTTAAGTTTGTGGTTATGTTTAATGGTTTTTCTGGACAGTTTCTTCCTAATGCTTGGGGAACAACACATCAGCATCCATGTTTGCTCTTAGCAATATTTAAAACAAATAACCCAAATATATTCAATTTTGTTCATACTGTAAGAGCTCTTGATTTAAAATATGAAACGTCAGTTTGAGGAGAAGTCTATCTGTAATACGTAGTCCTTTTATTATCTTCTGCTGTAAATACCTGAGTGAACTATATTTCAGTATAACATTTTAGATGATTGTGCGGTACTGTAAATTAAAAATATCTCCTTTAAACACAAAGGGGGAAAAAAAGAACTATTTAACATAGGGGAAGAAAAGGAAAATAAAACAAAACATGGGGATTTGTTAACTGACTTGCTGTTCCAACAAGACATCCAATTAAAACCCTGGTTTGTAACAGTTGAGAAAATAGAAGCAGAAACTGCTTTTTCAAGCTGCCATATTGCGCACTTAGACATTGTAAATGATTGTCAGATGTGTACTTTGCCACGAGAAGTTGATGAAACAGGAAAAAGTGCTAAAGTGAGACCATGCTGTTGTGTTATTGCAGTTTAACTGTGAAGAGCTAGGTGGTGCTGGCAACCTGTTCTGTACAAGATCATGGTTTTGGACAGCTGCTGAGCTACCAGCTTTGATAGTGGGAAGTTTACAGCATGCCTCCCCAGCAAGGGATTCAGTTCAAGCCTCGGGCTTTACAAAGGTTTCAGTCCCTGAATGCCCCGCAGCAAGGGAGAGCGCTAAGAGCTACTGTAACCCCATTGCTCAAGCAGTGTGTCATTCCATGCTGCTGCTCCGTGATCGTCTTCCAGCAGGAAGTTAGCCAGACCCGGAGCGGCATTAATCTGAGGAAATGTCCCTTAATTAGAATCAGGAGGGGGGGGGGGGGCATTGTTTCAGCTGAAAAGTAAACGTGAGGTGAAAAACATCTGCAGTAAATGAGGAATAATAGCTTGGGGGGGATTAGGGTTAACTGTTTCCTGTTAAGAGTTGATGATCTCATATGATACTGCAGTCATGTTTAATATTTATTGAGCATTGTGTTGTTTTGTTTATGGTCAAATACATGGAGAAAAATTGTATGGTATGATGGTTATTTCTTACAGATCTTCTGTAATCTAAAGGTTTTTATTTGTCATTAAAGCAAATTAAGTATCAAATGCTCTATAAAGGTATAGTGACGCAAAGCAATTACTGATTCAGTGTTTTTAATAAATCCATTCTAAGGAAATTGTGTTTTCATGGACATTTGAATTGCATTGTGCAGTAAGCTAATTTGCATTCAACCACCTTGTGGAGTTTGTGTACCTTTCAGGGTGCAGGTAAGATTTCCAGTTTTTATTAACTGTAAACCTGGTAAATATTTAGCCGAGAATGAAAGAAACCAAAACAATAGGGTATTAAACAGCTACAGTAAGACATTCCTTTGAGAAGATTCCTGTGAGAGGTTTGCTTTGTAAGAAGGATGGTGAAAGCCCCCACAGTTTTCTATAGGTAATACACCTTGCTGCTGTAAAGCAACAATCACTATGGTTGAGACCTACTGTCCATATTATTGTTTACTATGAATTCCCTTTGGCTCAGCAGCCATGGACACACACTGTATTTCATACTC
Source organism: Polyodon spathula (assembly GCF_017654505.1). NCBI lineage: Eukaryota > Metazoa > Chordata > Actinopteri > Acipenseriformes > Polyodontidae > Polyodon > Polyodon spathula. The sequence continues at coordinate 32,885,031 of NC_054543.1, read as the reverse complement.
TGGGGGCTCATTAGAGCTGGGCAGCTGGGCTCTCTGGCCAATGCAAGGATTCCTTAAAGCTCTGAGGATTCTTGTACACTGCCCAGTCTACTTGCCAGACATATTGCAGTTAAATGTAGTTTTATTTCAAAATAACCATCTTATTAGCAATATGTTTCAAGCAAGTGAAGCCTATGGCGAAAGACAATGACTTGTTATGGTGAACATAATTAAGTCTTGCTTTTTCCCTCAGATGGGTAAAGTAGACTTCTCATTGAGTTTAGCTTTTTTTTTTTTTAATGTAATACAGTACAGATTACAGATCATGTTCCTGGTTTGGGGAGATTGCAGGCTGATTTTCAGTATGTAATGCACTTTATCTAGCTATAATTAAAAATGTACACAGAAAACCGCGGACCTGTTCCAGAAGGGTTGTTCTGTCCCAGCATGTGCACTGACCGTGCTCCTGTTGTAATATGTGGGTTCAGTTTATAAGGTTAGATTTCCCATAGAGTGCTCTTTAACTTCATAGCTAAGAGGTGATGGATGCCAATATCCCCTATTTCAAGACCTGTAATGAAGTACTGAGACAGAACCTCAGACTACAGTGTATAAAATGAAATTGCTGTCAGTTAAAAATAGAGATCTACCAGATTTACCATTTTACTGATTTTAAACTTTTCATACTGATGCTATGAACTAATAAAAAACATTTTAAAAGAAAGGGATATCATTAGAGACTGTTTGCATCAGCCTATTCTATAGATAACTTTGGGGCCAAGTCATAATGCATTAATCTACAGTACTCTGTACATCTTTGACTTAAACCATGCTGGACTTCACAGCTAAACTATTAAAAAAAAACTAAAAACTTGCCTGTTTTATCCATAAAAGTAATGACACATTTTCTTTAGTTATTGGAAGATCATTAAAAAAAGTTTCAACATTTAAAATTAAATTTCCCCAAAATAATCTGAAAAACAGCACAGAGCAACAAATGGGTCTCTGTGGGTTGCAGTAATCAGTAATTTCAGGCTGATTTTGTATAATTTTGGGTTTTCTGTCTGAAATGGTGTTCAGACAAATGAATTTAGCCTATGTGTGCTTGTCACACTGATGGCTAGTGGATGACGTCACAGACTCGGAAGCTACAGACACGAAAGGCAGAACTGGAGTATGCAAAGCGCTGCTCGTGCATTTATTTAATAAACAAAATATTTAAACCAAAACACTTTACCAAAACAAAATGGCTTGTTGGCCAAAAAAATAAAAAACAGACAAATAATAACTTTAACAGCAAACAAGTATGTGGCTGGTTTTGAGCCAGCATGTATAGCAGTGGTTTTGTTTCAATTATTTTTCATTAACTCCTAGCTCTCGTTCTCTATTCCTAGTCAAAGGATTTCTCCTGAGGGCTATTCTGTGGCTGAAGCCCAATTAATCGTTAATTAATAATTATATAATTAAGGCTCTGTCACATTCTCACATGTATTTTGGCATGGAGAAATTTAACCTCCTTCCTGCTAATCCAAAACACAAAATAACAAAACCATAAACAAATGAATATAGACACAAAAAATATGTAACATTTAAAAAAAAAAAAAAAAAAAAAAAAAAAAGTAGCCAAAAATGGGCATGTAGTCAGCATTTCCCCTACTGAACCCTAACCAATAAGATGGTCCACTACAAGCTTGCGGGCTGTCCATGGTGAAATATAGGGAAGCCAACCTTGCACATACTCTTGCCAGAAAATGTTCAGTCCATCCTGTGCTTCCATCCTGGCACTTCTACCCAAAAGCTTAAGTTCACTATTGAAAAAAGGCCAAAAAAAGTGATACTTCTCGATGAAAATGACTAACGAGCGGTTATTTGTAAAACATCCAAAGCTAATTGGAGAACTATTATGTTTGAGTGAACTAACATGGAGATGGTTTTTAAAATACTATCGATGGGAAGAGTTTGTATATTGTAAAACAAGGGAAAGAATGTATGCCTTAAACACTGATATGGCAAGCTGATTTCTACAAAAGGTGCAGATCTGAAAATGGAATGGCAGCTATCCTTGGGAGTACCGACACCCTATTTCTATATAGTTGCCATATAAAAAGAACAGAGAACCATTAGGAAATATTGCTATGTTTTTCAACTAAGCCATTGTTGTAGCACCTGACTGACGTATACTTTCAATTGATTGCAGTAATTACACCAGCAAAAGACTCTTTTTTAGAGTAGTGTTTTGACATACTGGTAAATTCGTAAATGTTTGGTGTCTCTTTGTTTTGAAAGTAATTCCAGTTTGAGGAAATGGTTCTCCTGCTTTACACACACAAATCTATTTTTTAAATTTTCTAAATAATGTAAAAGTACTTGCTGGTCTCCTGTGGCTTCCGAATATTTAATGCTTTGTTCTGCCTTGCAACAACAAAATCACTTACTTATCCCAGTAGTTCATACAGAACATACCACAGCTAGATTCTTATTATTCAAAGCAATATGGAACAACGTTAGTTGCTATGACAAGAAAATGTGCCATTCTATGCCTGGATAAGCCTGGTCTCCTAGCTGTTAAGCAATGCAAAAAAAAAAAAAAAAAAAAATGTAGGTCTCTCCATCTGTAGATGCTGAATTTGTTTGATTACCAGAGCTCTAGGTAACAGGGTAATTTATCAGCAGTAATCAATCGTATTAGTATGGAGATGATATGAACATAGATTCTATTGATGTTTCATAACCCAGGCTCCGGGAATGTAGTAAACGATTATAGATGCACTTTTTTCCCCCTTATGTATGCAATTCCTCTGTAATAAACATCAGCAAGCTCTTTGGTAAAGGCAAGGTGATTTATTTTCTGCCAGACCTTGCTTTAAAACTCGTCAGTATACTGAACTTTCTGTGTCTAATCTGATATTCTTGGCAGGGTCTGGAGACAGTTGTCACAGATCAACAGTGAATTATTTCTTTTGTTCCTCAGAAATATGTCTCCAGTCTCCTGTTCTGGGCTTTCTCAACTCAACTTCTGATAAGGTTTCTTATGCTTTATTGAAAAAAACAACAACACATCTCTGTAGTGTGTGCTGAGCCTGTTATTGTTTTAATGCATATTTTCATCACATTAGGCGGTAGGCATGGACATTTTATAATACACCGGAGACTACATAAAATAAGTGCAGCTTCTAAAAAGTTGCATTCCTTATTAGAGTAGAAGCCTTTAAATATGGTACAGGAATCTTAGAGGAACACAAGAATTCTGTGTTTTCTGCTGTGTGGGTGGCATTTTTTTTTTCTGTTCTAGTGTTTCCTTATATTAACAACTTCTTATCCCATTTCCTGATCATTTTGAAGTGCAGAAAAACTAATTTTGTTACATTTGTGTTTTGCATTTTAATATGTATCTGAGGTGTTAATTCTAGCTGACAGGTTTCAAAATTACCTGTTAACAAGAAACGCTGCCTAACTGCAAATTATTTCAGACCCTGTATTTAGCAGCTATAGTGATGTGTCCAATGTGTGTTGACTTTGCCAGTCACCATGTGCAATCTTTGCTTAAATGTTTTGGCAACTGAATTAGTAATTTTCCACATCCAATTGGGCACTGTAATTGGGATTGAAGGGGATCTCCCTAGTGGCACTGGGATAATGGTAATTCCTGAAACTTGATCCATTTTCTATTTGGGAATGATTGGAACAACTGATTATTTAGTTTGATTTTGACTACTGTTAAAGTAGTCAAACTCAGCATTACCCCTTTTTGAAACTCCTTCACCTTTATAGTTATAGTTTGCTCTGTATTTGTCTAGAAGTGTGGCAAAGTGGTTGCTGTGCACAGGTGTAGGGGTGATGCAGTGGTCAAGACAATGACAGACAACAAAGTACTGGTGAAGTGGAGGTTTATTTTGTAATCCAAAGTCTGATGACAAAACAGTAAACAATAGTGATATCAGATGATACATAGTGTTTGCGTACTTCTTTGTTTAATCCACGGGTTGGCCCCGAAATAAGTCCCAGTATTTAAACACCCACAGTTAACACAAACACGATCACAACCCCACAGTGAGTGCTATAGTGGCTCGTGGTGCAAATGCAGTTTAATCGTGACACAAGTGAAGTGCTGTCCGGGTTTGATGCTGGCCTTTAAAATAGTTTTTAAACATGACAAAACAAACAAAACACTCATGATTACAATACAGGTCTCCTTCTGGTTTAGCGTTAACCATAACAAAGAAACAGATCACCTCGTTACGTCCCCTTATGTAACGTCAGTCATGACCCCTTGGTTAATGATTGCAACTGCTCCTCCAATCCGCAGCTGCCACATCTTTTCCCTTCCAGGTAGATGATTTAGTGTGTCGTAGCTCCGCCCCCTTTCTAGATGGCCGACTTCCGCCTAATGAATTGTCTGGCCACCCAGTCCAGGACACTCTATTCCCTTTATACAACGCCCTCACAGGTCGGGAGAGAGATTTATCACCAAGAATCAGTCTCTGTCACAAGACGTCCTAGATTAAACTGACTTACCTGTGAAGTGGCAGCAGCTAAGGCTCCTTACGTGTCTACCAGTGACAGTGTAAAATATCAAAATAATATTCACTGGCGGTGATTCTTTTGAATTTTGATGTATTCACAAACAGTACCTTACAATTGCTATTAATGAACAGCAATTACCTCCAGACAAGGAAGAATGGGATTCACAGAAAGAAAATCTATTTGATCAGATCTTTAAACATAGGTAAAGCACAGTGTACATTGTGTGCTTATTTAATCGTTTATTCCTTAAGATTATGCAATATTCTCTTCCTGGCCAAACGATTGACATAATTGTAAATGAAAGCTGTAGTATTGAAGGCACTAATTCATCATAAGTAAATTAATTAATTTATCAGAGCAGTTGCGCTTTTGTCACCCTGCCAGCATGGTCAGCTGTTTTCTTCCCTGAGAAGAGGGAGCCATGTCATTGTGTTTGACAGCTTTTGATTTACTTGTCAGATGCAATTTAGCAATAATCTCATTCCCTCTGCTTTGACTATAAAATACAAACTGTGTGATGGTATACTACTTATTCAGGTGTACTCTAACCTGTTGGGAAATGCATTGCACAGGTATTCATTTTTCCAACTGTTGGTTAGGTTAGTATTTAAATGTTCAAGCTGTTATATATAGTACATTATTACTGAAATGTATGTAATGTATTGCATGTGATAATATCCCAATGCAAAATACAAGCTCACTGTGATCCAACCCCAAATCATGTCTGCATCATGATTCCTACATTTTAGCGGACAGGATTATATTTTGAATTGGGATCAACAAGTGCATTCACACTTTAAAAAAATTAAATAAAATACAAAGAAGTGCCAATTTAAATGGTTGAAGAGGAACACATATTTTATACAGTCATCAATAATATAAAGAGCCAACATTTTGGTCTTTCACATACAGCAGTGTATTTCAGAACAGAAAACCATGCAAGTTTCCCTTCAACTTTACATAAAAGGGATCTTCTGTCTAGCTATACTGATGTAGCTATACTATAACACACATTGCTGTATATGTGAAATGCTTTCCAGTAGATCTGAAATATGGTGGTATACTAGGGTTGCCATCTGTCCAGGAATTGGTATCTGTGTCTGGGTGGCAAGAATTAACAAGCCTGAAAGCCCTGATGTCCAGTTTTAAGTGAAACAGATAAGAAACACCAACCTTTCTATAATATTTTCTTTGATATACATTAGTTGCTTAAACAATGTCCTCTGTCTTATTAGAAATGTACTGTTTAGTACTGATCTGTACATTCTACTTTATCCCCAGCATTTGAATAATGCTGAGGAGGGACAACGAACATATTCACATGATGTAAACCGGTGGTTCTCAGACTTTTTGGGCCGTGGCCCCTTTCTCTTGTCTGTGGTACTTGACTAGATTTGCAATGTTCGGGGATTTTTTTCACAGCATGCTCACAAAAACAGTTTTGCATTTATACTTTTAATTCCAAAAACATTTAAATAAAATGTTTTATATGGTTGATAACGTTTTAACAATAACAATCAGCCATTTTGTTACAGACTTTCAACATGTCTGACGAAAACAATTTTGGCTGTTACTTAATTAAACCCTTGTGTAAAAGAAAAAAAAAAAAAACACAAACCATTGCTTAACATAAAAAAAGAACAGTCCTACTACACAGTAGCAGGCGTAGTTTACAGTGCCCCTGCGTTTCTGATCGCATCATCAATTCCAGATTTTTTAAATCCATTGAATGAAATGTCCGGTCTCTTTTAATGCTTTCAAACAGATTGGCTTCGTCACTGCTATTCTCATGTCCACTTTGATATCTGACACATTATTTCTCTTGTCCAGCGCTTCTTTAATCTGTTCTGCGTACCAGTCTGACAGAGGGCAGGGTCGTTACGTGTACTGTATGCAACCCTCTGATTGGTGGAAGTATTATTGGCGAACCAATCAAAACCACCAATAAAGCCCAAATAAAATATCCACCCATTATAGCCTAGGTTAAGATGTGTGCTGTAATTAAAAAAAAATTAAAAGTTAAAAAGTTAAATAAATAAAAATAAAAAAAAACCCTGAACTTCTAATTGCTCCCCCTCTCCCCGCCAGGATATAGTTTGTGTCCCTCCCACAGCAAAATGTTATCTATTTGCAACCACACAGCACACTTCTTCCCTCCAGTCACAGGAATAATAAGTGCCAGATACCCCTACTGTGCACCACCAGTGAGCGAGCTCACTTTAACATGATTTGCCAGAGTTTTTTTTTTCCCTTTTAAGAAAACTTGCTTACATGTTACCAATTAAGACAATATGCATTTTCAATAGTTTGTTTCAGAATGCAGTATTAATATGAATTCTATACAGTATTTTTATGTTTGTATATAAATGTTTAACTTCTTTGGTTAAATAGACTCGCAATTATTTGGTATAGAAGATACAGAAGAAGAATACTTTGGATGGCAATACAAAAAAAAGATTCTACGAAGCATCAGTAACTGGAATATGTAGATTTTTTGTTCCTGTAAAATCAGTTTCAGCGAATGACAGCAAAATGGTTACGCTAAGAGACTGTACGAAAGGACTATGCAAAAATGAGCACAGCATTAACAATATGTAAGGTACATAGATAACGATTTCTGTTCAGTTTTCAAGTTGCCTAAAATTACTGGTAGATGAATGCAGTATGCATTATTATGCATTTAAATATGTTACAAATGATGATGGTATCGTAATTTTATATTGAAGCACGCTATGATTGCCTACGTAGTTTTTCAGCAGAGTGCCCGACAGACAAGGAAATGGACTACAATACAGAAGCTGATAGTGAAACTGGCGACAGGTGTTCAGATTATAGTAATTTGCATGACAGTGACAGCGAAAATGAAAGTGACCCGTGATATGAATATTCCCAAATATCTGAAGATGGAAGAAATAGTAATGGACCAGTACTTTACTGGCTTGAACCAGTAGCAAGGCCAAATGTTTTGGGCGATAATATGCCAGTGAGAAATCAGCTACCACCAGCGCGCAGACTGGTTAGTAACGGCACAATTTCAAGTTGTGGTATCACATCAAACAGAAGCTGTTATTTTAAAATATTTAAATTGCAGGATGAGATGTTAGGATTTTTTGTTTGTTTTTATTTTTAGTTACTGCATTAAACAACTGAAAAAAATATTGACACTGGATCGTATCTAAACGGCAAATTGGACTTTTGTTACTTGTAGGGTTGCCACCTGGCCCCATAATTCCAGTACACTTTGGGACAGGACATAGTTTTTAAGTTGCCCTTAAACTGAAAGCAATGAACATGTGAATTGAGCACTAAGCACTTGCTTAATGTATACTGCTTCTTAATTATCCGAATCATTGTGATAATACAAATCTTACTAAATAAAAAAAAAAGCTTCTTGAATAAACGTGTGTAGGTTTATTCAAGATATTTATTTTTATTTTGTACAAAATGGTATTTCAGTTCTCAATATTTAAAATATACTGTTTATATCCTATTAATTAGTACTATATAGCCCTAATTTACATTGACTCTCCCAATTAAATAACAACACTGATGCAGTGTTCACGCTGTCTGGTGTTAGGAATAGTGAACAGCTGCTCAGTATTAATGATTTCAGTGGAAGAAGTTGATGTACTATTAGAAACTATAAAGAAACTTTAAAAATATATATATATATATATATATATATATATATATATATATATATATATATATATATATATATATATATATATATATTTTAAAACTATTAATAAAATAAATATTGATGATGTACTTATTGATTTGTACTGAGATCTGGTGGTATTGTGTTACACTGTATTATATTATATACTGCAGTTTTGATAGATCTGACATATATCCAGATTTGGTCTGATGTGTAGCCCTGAACTAATAGTGGGCTTTATAAAATGCAACCCTGGCACAATGGCCCTGATGCATTCTTTGTACTGTATCCCCAAAAATTAAATTCCAACTTCTCTTGCATTCTCATTATTGGTCTCTTAAGCATTGCTCTTGTCTACCTCATTATGAAGATAAAGCACTTTTTAAAAGCTTTTGATCATTGACACTTATTAAAGACAGGACAGTTAAGAGATGGAAAAGGAATAATGGAAGGTTAGACAGTAATACTCTAGATTTTAGCTCCATTTGAAACAGCCTGATAACTGTCTTTTACATCTTTTTAAAATATTTATAGTTTTGAAGCCATTTTTAAAGTCTCTGCCCAGACATAGACATACGCAATATTAATCACTTTAATTCATTATGTCCACATTTCATTAGCTCCTGAAAGACTGTCTGGTGCACTGGATTAATGCAATGGCTAAATGAATTGTTATTTTCCCTCTGGGACCCTTCTTTGAACCTACATGAATCTTCTGCATTAAGAGTAATTCAGCTTTGACAGCTGTGTAGATCACACATGAAGGCTAGTTTGCATGCTAACAGGCTATCACAATCAAGGCTGACAACTGTCCACAGTTTCAGGGCATAGCTTATTGCATCTGCCATCTCCTATAAGTCTTTGATTAGTGTAAATATTCTGAAACATTTTTAGATGCTTTCTGTATTTACTTGAACACTGGTGTGGTGTAGTCTATTGCTGTTGGATGGCAGAAATGAACTACTTTGAATTCTGCATACCTTCAGAATCTGCTTTAGTAGTTCATCTCTATGGGTGATTGTATGCGATCATGTTGGCTATTCTTGAGAGCGCTTCTGTAACTGAAGCGGTACAGATACTGTATACCAATACAATAGAATACCCTGCTCCAAAACAAGCAAGACAGAGAACCCGAAGCCCCCACACCCCCACACACATTAAAACGTTAGACCTTAACTTTTTAGTTGACATTTAAAATCAGTCTATAAATCAAATCAACATTAAGCTAACATTTCTAACAAATAAATCAGTGAAAAAATACATGTCATTTGAATCTTTTTTTTTTTTTGTAACTTGCCGATTCAACATTTACCTAACAGATAAATGTGAAAAACATTATCACACCGGGAGCAAAGCAAACGATATGAATAAAAAAGACTTTCTCATTTTGTGGAGATGAAATAAAATAAATAAAACACAAAGAAGTATGGGTACACCACACATAAAAAAGGAGAGAGTTTGTTAAAGACCAAATGTGATTATTATTTTTATTATTATTATTATTATTATTATTATTATTGGTCAACATTAATACAAGCCTGCTATGAATCTTGCGAATCTTCAGTCTGTGATACATATTCAGATGTCCAATCTGTGATGAATATTCAGATGTTCAAATGCATATTCCTGGGGTTAAGGAGTTGTCATTTTTATTTTTATTTTTTTTTTGGCATCACGTTGCACAGTTCTTGGAATAAAGTAACACTAATCATCAGGATTAATGACATTTGTGGCACACCATGAACACTTCCTGCATGTCGTTTGAGCAAATTAGTCCCTACTTCTGTAATAAGTCAAAGCCCATCAAGATATGTTGTGGATGGGGAAAAGATAAGTTTTAAAAAGGGTAAATTGTATTTATCATAAGAGCTTGTGATGGGGAGGCAAGATCTGCAATTAAACTCCAGTAAAATTAAATTGATGAGTCGCTGCAATATCAGAGGTATTTTAAATTAAAGCACAGGGTGAAGGCGGTATGAAATATTTGTAAATGAAAGTGGAGGAGGTTTTGGTTAATGAAGTGCTGGTTTATTAAACGCTTCTTCCATTAACTCTAAGTGTGTGTAGGATTTTATAGAAGCTCTTGGAACGTTTTAAAGCTAACGTTTCTTAATGATTGAAGCATATCTCTGCAGGTATTCTGAACCTAGTTGAGCTTTCAACAGTAATTTAATGAGGATGCAGAAATGTTATAAGAATCAAGGAAATATTGGCTACTGTTTGAAGGTTACAGAGCGTTTCACCTGAGGAGATTTGGTATTTCTATGTTTAAAGGCACTTTAACATTTAATGATTGTTGCATCACACCTTTTGCTGTGCATTTGTTGTTTTAGTTTTGTATAACAAAAATAAAGGGGAATTATTAAAAAAAAAAAAGAACTCGCTTCTTAAAGCTTTTTTTTTGAAGAAGACTGATCACCCTGCTTTCAGGTTGTTTTAGTTCGGTGACACACAAAGAAAGTACAGGAATAATCTGTTCTGTAATACAAGTATTTTAACACTGCTAATAAATCTGAACTAAGCATTTTAGCACTGCTGTTAGCTGTACTTTTTTATTTTTTGTACAACTCCAACTGTTACATATTTTTTTCAGTTTTTGTATTATTCCAAGGTCCAACTTTAAAACTAGTCAGTCTGCCATTTATGTGTTTTAAAAGCTTTATGAAGTTGGCATTGGACCTTAACACTGTTTGAATAGTCATAAATTTTTTTTGTTCACTACTGAAATATTGAAATGTACTTGATTTTCGGATGATTCGATGTCAAACTTTGAATATGAGTGCCTACAGCTCGATGACTAGTTGGTTATTTATAGAGGAGACAACGTGCAGTACATATTCTGTTTATTGGAACTCTGTACGTATGATTTAAGCGCAGAGATTGAGAGAGTATGAGAAAAGTATGTTGGGGTCTCTGGATGTCCTCTGTAGTGTCTTAATTCAAGGTAAATGTGTTTAATTTGTTTGGGTAACTTTAAGGCTTTATTTGTGGTATTGTGCATTGGAATATTTACTACTACTATCATGGGTGAATATACACAAGTTTGGAAATTCAGTGCTATGATGGAAGATACTTTTTAGAGATTTAAATGTCCTTTAAAAAAAATATTGCTGTGTGCTTATTTCTTTTATTTTGTGTTTGTTTTGCAGCTTATTGCTTACTATGAGGAGCAGTTGACACAGCAGAGAGAGGGCCTTAATGGTACCCTGACAGGAAGACGGAGCTCCCCAGACCACTTTGAGAATGGAGTGTCTGCCCAGCTTGCCGTCTTCCAGCCAATCAGCGGAGAGATTGAGGTCAACTCTTCTGCACTGAAATCCAGTATGTGACCCAAGAGTCCTATTGCAGGCTTTATGGAAAGTTACACTGTGGGTGGCAGGAAGGAGTTAGTATTTACTAGTTTACTCTTGAGTCATATTAGATATCTAGTCCTACTGTATCTGCAGTGTAATTTGGATCACAGACACAAGAAATGAGTAAAATCACAAAGCAACGTACACACTGTCTTTACTGTGAGTGAGTACACACACTGAAACTAGTTCAGTTTCTCTGCCATTTACTTTCAGTTATTGAAATTCATTCATGATATATGTTGTTAATAACATAATTGATAATATATTTATTGATTATGTATAACAAAAGTTTTCATACTACACTCTATGAGCCAAGCCAAATGTGAAACTAGCCACACTCAGCAAATGTGGTTTGATGTGCTTTGAGATAACATGCATAAATAACTTTATCTGGAAGTTTATGTTCAAGGAAACGGTGGCCTTGTACAACAGTTTTCTCTTGTCTGCATATTTAAACAAGGGCATCAGCTGTCATCAGTTGTTGTATTTATAACTCCAGTCAGACAAAACTCCACACAGGGTGAAAGGCGAGAACAAACTAAATATGTTGGCCCTTTTTTTTTTTTTTTTTGAAGGCATATTTAGTTCTTACAAAGGTGTTTTACAAATTGGGAACGTTGTGATAGTTTTTTCAGGAGTTACTATCTTTGTGGGGACATTTCTTCAAATTGTGTCCCCACATTGATCATAGTACCCCCCCCCCCCCCCTCCTCCCACACACACACACATACACACACACAGACACAGGCTTTGGACATGTCATTGTCTCATGTTTGATTCCTTTTTGACATAAACAGAGTTCAATATCCTGTATACAAATGAACATGCCAGCAGCAAAGTGTTTGATATGTAAACCTTAAATGAAGAAGATCATCAGATCCTGTTAGTGAAAACTGTGCTTTAGGGAGCAGAGAGAGCGATTTGTTTTGGGTATTTACATGAACCAGTGCTTAAAGTGCTTATCATAGAAGCAATTAGATTTTTTAATGGACAATTCCTCAAGCCGCGTTTTCATTTTTTTTTTTTTGCTTCAGTGCTTCCTTTGTCTGTGTTGATTTTAAGCGTCATGAGTACTATTACCAGTTGGTGCTGGGATTTACACATACTGTACATGTACAGAGGCCAGTCCTTTCAAACTATTGAAGCCCAGCCTAATGCAGTAAAATTCCTAAAATACACCTAAGTGTTTGAGTGGTGTTACTGAGATCCTTCACTGTTTAGGTAAAGTGGACCCAGCTGTTGTTAAATGACTGATTTCTGTCATTAAACTCAGCCACTGTAGATATTGTCAGATTGTTTTTTTTTTTTTTGTATTTAACTGGAGTTTATATATACATTATATTCATGCACTTTTGATTTACTACCTGCATTGTTTTTATTTGTTAGAACCCCCAGCCTTTCCCATCCCTTTGCCTTCTATACTCGTCTAAGTTTTCATCACAGATTGCAAGTGGATCTCTGTGCTGAATGAAAAAGAATGAAAAAAGGCCTACAACATGGCATAAATGTTAGGATGAATTGCTCTCACCTTGTGTCAATATAGTCTGGAGGTTCAGTTTTATTTCTATATTTTATTCCCCTTTTATTATATGTGTTATTGGTCCATGTGACATTTCAGATTGTTCTTCAGAACCCAGAAAATGCAAGAAGTTGAACTTCATCAGTCGTGAAAATGAATTTCTTATTCAAATTCTCTGTCACTGCCAAAATACTTTTATGACTAAAAGGCTGTCTGGAACAATAGCAGCAATACATACAGTTCTACAGTGTGTGATGAACAGTGACATCTGAGTTGCAGCATTGTGATATCTGTCATACTATGACACTAGCAAAAACTTATTTTAAATGATTTGACTTATCGGTAAGCTTGGCCAAATATTCAATTATGGTTATCTGTCTGCCATTCTTAATGATGGACTCGCCCATTGTTTAGAACAGGTCGTGATTGAAGCCTGACACATTGGGAGGAACACTGCAACACAAGTGACATTCATTTGCAGTGCAATTTTCACATATTGTAATTACACTGAAACAAACTGGGTTTCTTAATAAATATGAATAAAATTAGGTTAGAACTATCAAGATAATTTCCGTGAGTGTTTTGCCGAATTGCCCTAACCCCCATTGTGTAATTGTTGTTTAATTTGTAGGTAATATTCATCATACTGGTTGCTACGTAGTTACATGAAAAGTTGCCATTAAAGGGTAAAGGGTTAAGTGAAAGGGTTGTTCTTTTTAATGGAACAGCTTTGCTCTTTGACCGTAGGGCTTAGTAAAGTGGCTCCATTAGTTTGTATTGTTCAGATACAAATACAATACTTTTTAAATGTCTTCAATCGTTTGTCATTGTATTTTAGTTCCTTTCAGTATTTCTAAATTCAGCACTGTTGAATGTTCCATACTTCTGGATGATGTTGTTGGGATAGACTTGGATTACTTATTTATGTTGAGTTAAACTTACCAAAAATACTTAAGGTTAGACCTTTTAAGGAGGATCAAATGCCTAAGGATAAAAAAAAAAAGTTAACTTTGTAATCCTGACAAATTATAGTATTAGTTATTTTAGTATTTGATTGTTCAATCATTATTTTATCCGTTTAAAAATGTTGACTGTTAAGGTCTCCACGCACCTACGCGATGCAACAAGCGAGTGTGTCGTACGACAGCTGCACCGTGACAAATAAAAACAAATAAAAACAAAACATGTATTTTTTGATACAAGACATTTACTCTGTCTGTGATGCGACGTGATTTGGGGGGGGGAATAGGTGCATCCCATATGTACAGATCGCGATGTTGACGGTGTGCGTTTATATTATTATTATTATTATTATTATTATTTTATTTTTTATTTGGGGTCCATGGGCCAGGTTAATTATAGCTGAAGGTTTGTTATAATGTATAATTTGAATACATTAATTTACACTAATTTGGTCTCGTACAGACACATCAATAGTGTAAAATATTGTTAATACTTTATATTTTTTAATTTGCCATGACATCGCCACTAGTGTGAAAGGTATTGTCGCTGCGAAAATACAATTTTATTGGCAGACAAATCTCATCGCATCCGGTGTGTGGAGACCTTTTGTCCAGTCAATTAACCTCCAGCTGCATTGGGTACTTTTAACTTCAATCACGGGAGGATCTATTAGATTTTCTATAAAAATAGTCGGTACCATGGAGAGTATGTCTTGCGTTATGTGTTATCATGTCAAAGAATCTTTCCAGTATTTAATATAACAGCAGGAGTCTTACTTCACAGAAACAAAAATGTACGGAAGTAATCGAGATTTAAAAAATGAAATACATAATTAGCCAGGTTTTTTTCTTTCAATTGTTAAATCAATAGAAAGTGATAATACATCTTACTGTATATTTACTGTAGTACATATTAAATTATTACTAAGCGTTATTGTATGACCTGTTTTGTATTGAGATTGAGGTTATTTGACAATAATGAAATTATTTTGATGTAAACAAATTTCTATAAATGTTTTAGCCTCAAAGTTATCCTAGACTGTAGTCTGTGAGGTTTCGTACAGTACATTCTGCTAGTGCTTTCCACATATTGGCCATCAGGGTGTAGACAACACAGGACAGCATGTGTTATGCTCTTTTAAATGTGTAAAGTTAATCCCAGAAATGCACTTTGTGCAATAAACCTTTTATCATAGGCCCATTTTATTGAATACCATATTCAGTATATGGCCTACTCCACATTACTGAAATTGCAGATGTGTAGTGTTTATGTAGTTGCTGCATGGAATCTCTGTGTACCCAGCATTGCCATGTCGTCATATTGTTACTGTGCAGAATGTGTATTACTTTAGTATATGTTTGAAACATTTGATCAAAGAAACACTACCATACAACAAATATGTGTCCGTGTGCTCCGATTTATACATCAATGTAGTATAACTTGCTGAATTACAGGGCATGTAAATTAGGTTTTAGAATACACAATAATATTTCAGCCAGCAAATCATTAAAAAAAACTCCAGTTCCTGATGACCTAGTGTGACAGACAGAATGATTCTTGGTGATAAATCTCTCTCCCGACCTGTGAGGGTGTTGTATAAAGGGAACAGAGTGTCCTGGACTGCATGGCCTGACAATTCATTCTTGCCATCTAGAAAGGGGACACAGCTGTGGTATATTAAGTCACCGCCCCAGAAGGAAAGTGATGTGGCAAACGCAGATTGAAGTAGAAACTGCTGCACTCGCTAACCAAGGGGGCGTGACTGAAGGTACAAATAGGGGACGTGGCTAGCTGATTTGTTACCGTGAGTGTTTAGTGTTTGTTTGTTTTGTCGAGTCTAATTGTATTGTTTGTTATTTATTAGAAGCTAACACGATCCATAACTGTCGGTTATGGCCAGCACAAACCCTTATAGATTAATTGCATATTCACCACTTACACATTAGCACTCACTGTGGACTTGTTATCGTGTGTGTCTTGTGTGTGTTTAATAACTGTGCAGGTTATTTTGTGACTGCAACCCATTGTTTATTGAACTGTGCGATACACGTTGTGTATTGCCAGCCCTCCTTTTCTTTACTGTTGTCATCAGACTTTGGATTATAAATAAACTACCATTTCACCAGTACTTTGTTGTTGTTTGTCATTATCTTGAGCACTGCATCACCTCATCTGAAATAAGAAACCTTTCTTTTTGGCTGGGCTGATCTAGTGTGGTGAAATGACCTTGCCTTCTAATTTGTAGTTTTTTTAAAGACATGTGTTTGTGTTCCACAAGCCGCGTTTCCACTTCATATTTCTTAATTTAAACATCAAACTGGAAGTGTTGGCTTACAAAATAAACCTTCCCTTTTCATTTTCAGCAGAGGTAAATAAGCTGTTTGTCATGTTGGTTTTGCCTGACGTCCATCTGTGTTCAAGCCGTCTGTGCCGAAGAGAGGCCCTAATTTGATTATTTGCGGTACATCCATCTTAAGTAGAAGTCATTTGGAGTTGGTCACGCTTTCATGTGGCTCTTGGTTTTTCTGTCTCGGCCAGGCGGAGGTGAACCAAAATAGTGATGGATAATGGCTCAAGGAGGCTAAACCTGCTTTCCTGTCTTTTTAATTTAATTTTGAAACAGCAGCATTGTGAAGATCTCATTTCCCCTAGGCGTAACTGGGGCTAGCTGTGCTGTCAGTCTTTCAGGATAGAGGAGGCACCCTAGTTTCTGACCCTCCATCCCTAGACTATCTTAATCACTGGTTTCTTTATTAAGTGGATTTTAGTTATTTCTTTACTTAATGGAAAACCATAGTCAGCTCATGCGTAAAATGTAAGTCCAATTTGCCACTAATTTAGTTACAAGGCGAATGCTTAGCTTCCTTTGTGTTGGACCATGTGTCGCCTTTATGAGTTACTGAGACAAACACAGAAGATTGTATTTTTTATTAAAATTTTTCTCTCAAATGGGTTTGTTGTCCATCAAGACGCATTAACCTTGTTCCAAGACAGTTAAATCACAAAGATAAATATATAATCGAGGGAAAAAAAAAAACAGGAAATAAAAAAAGTATTTGTCCAAAAGGATGTATGTCTCCTGTCAAAACTAAACACACATTTGCAAAAAAAAGATAAGTACAGTATATCTCAAAATAGGAAAACAAGGCTGATTTTTTTATTTTCGCTGTCAGTAATTGAAGCAAACTTTGCACTTGCTTCAAAATAGGTCCAAGACTGAGTTTTTAAGCGTTAAGTGATTTGTGAATTGAGATCTTAATTCTCTGTACTTTATTATTATTTAGTTATGGTGTGTTTTAATTTGCAGTTGGATTATATTTATGAAAACAAGTTAGTTTATAGAGTTAGTTTATTGCATCTAATCTTATTTCAGATTTAAATGAATAAAACATTATAAATAGGCTCAAATTTTCAAACGTGGTTGTGCAAGACAAAACACACTACTTAAATAAGAGCAGGTTGTGTAAAAGCAAAATTAGAGACTATTTCTTGCCAGCAAACATGTTATGTTTTACAGTATTCTTACTAATTGTTTTCTCTGTCCTAATAGTATGTTATACTACAGTAAGTGCATTTGTGCCAGAAGCTAAACCTTTTGGCACTAGAAATGTTATTGAATGATAATGGCCTGGGTTCAGTGTTGCTGCCAATATTCATATAATTTTAACTATTCGACTGCATATTAATTATTTCCAATTGTTGGGTGATTTAATGTAGTTTTTTGTTACCGATTTAGCAACTGAAAATAATTACAATAATTCCTGTTAATTCACTTCATTTATTATAACACACCTAACACATTTTAACATGTAACTAGTAATGATGTATTAGCACAAAAAAGAAGCACATATTATAATTATCCCAAAACTACATAGTCAGTATTTATTTTTCTGGACATACATGCCCATACATTTTTTTTTGTATCTACTTTGACCTCCTAACATTTCCACAACTTCTTTTTTGTTGCCTCCTCTGTATAGTGACTCCCAAAGTAAAAATCACGTAGAGCATGAAAATGGGGCTGTCTTCAATGAAAATTTAGCAACTGTCCAAAACTTTCAAGGTCAGGGGTCAAAGTTGACCATGCCTTTTTCCCATCAGTTGGGCCAACCTGCAATTTATGGTTGTCCAGTTAATGTAATGAGCATCAGAAAAGATCATTAAAAGAAGACATTTACTTAGCACTATGGTTAACCTCTTGCCTTGCATTAAGTAGACTCTTGGTTGACATCCAAGTGGAAGGTCAACTTTAGAAACCACTTGCCTGTGCGCTGGCCAGTTTTTGATGGAACTGTTGGGCTGGGGTGTACCGATATATATCATGCTGATAAAGCCACATCTAGCTTTTCCATCACTTAAGCTTCACTGCCATTACCATCTAAAATTGATACCTTCACTTACCACCTGTCATTGAGCAATGTTTCAAGAATATGTGGCCTGCCTATTTCTTAAATTGAAGAAGAAACTGAGTACCTAGACAGATGTTATATACTGTAATTGTATTCTAACAGCGTTAGGCTTGTCTTTTAATATTGTACTTGGAGCCAGTAAACTTCATATCTTTCACCACTGACCTACTGTACGGTGTATCCTTGGGAAAGCCACTTCAGTGCATTGTCTATCCTAGCTCTAAAACAAGGTATGTGAATGGGACCTGCAGGAATTGCACTGAAAACTTGGTATCAAGCGCTTTTTCTTCCAGGTGGCTGTATTTGTCTATAAGGGTGTTAACTGAAGGTGCATAACTGAGTGACATGATATAGCAATTCCTGTGAAATATGTAAATATAATTAGAACAATTTCAAATGCCGGTCGTGTTGTGTCATGCTCTCTGTTTGGCGTAATGCTTATCAATAATTAACTCTGTACTGCAACAATACCCCTTTCTCTTTTGTTTCTCTAGCTGATCCCCTCCAAGGAATCTAAGCATTATAATGCGCACTGTTATTTATTATAGGGCTATTTCACACTACAGGCACAAACTACTATATTCCAATCTGGATCCTATTTTTTCTCTTCCCCTGTTAGTTTGAACCTCCTTTTGAGGATAGTTTTTAGCAATTTCTATACCACTGCAAAAAAAAAAAAGGATTGCATTTTTATTCTCCTAGCAGGGAAAGTAAATAGCAAGTGCATTTTACATACAGTGTCTTAACCAGGACTACATCAGTCTTCTGTAAAGCCTAAAGAAATAAAACATGAATCACTGAAAGCTCTTTGGAGTAGTTTTTAGTTTAATGGTTTAGTATAGCAGTAAAAGCTTTACATTTGTAGATTCATTGAAAGCAGCAACAGCTATGAGTGCTCTGCTGCCACCAGGTCACTGTTGAGAAAGTGTTGCTCAAAGCTCTGGGCTTAACTGTGACTAATACTAGCTTCTTATCAGGGTTTTCATATTAATGCATCACATTCCTCTACATCTCTGACAACACTTTGAAGTTTGTACATCATATTCACCAGGCTACACAAGTATAAGCACAATGCCTTAATACATGGTTGCTAATGAGTCCTGCTACTCTATACCAACAGCTATCCCAATCTAGGTTACACTCCCATCCCATCCATAATTGTTGAAAATGTGCTAAAGAAATTAGCTATAATATGCAGAGCATGAGCTACAGTGAGTAAGTAATGTTCCTGCTTCAAAAATGACAAGTTCTCAGCGTTCACTTTAATATATTCATATTTTATAATATATATGAATATATATATTTAATACACATTAAATTACCTAATGTCTGTATGAGAATAATGTATTTTAAATATTCATAGTTATAAATAGATAGAAAATTATTACAAAATGGGTATAAATCTTAAATAAAAATTGTAAAAAAAAAAAAGTACCCAAGCATTCGCCCAAATCTTTTGGATGTCTGTTAACCTTTGGTAATCCAGAGCAAGTGCTTGATTTTCAGAACATTGTTCGAAAAGGATTTAATTCTCTCTACAGTGATTTTCTTTAGATTCAATAAAGTCCACCCACAACACAGTAAACAGCATTCGCTGTGTGGGATGGAACAGCAGAGGGCTTACGTTGGAAATGTAGGTTCCTAATGAAGTAGGCTGGTGTTATTTAATATCCCCCCAAGCTGTCCACACCTCCTGACCCTGCTCTGTTATTTGCTTCACCCCTCTCTGCAGGTACACCACTCATGGTGCGGCGGAGCAGCGACCCGGCACTCTGCCCACCTGCTGAATTTCACACCGGTGTTTCACATCCGGAAGATGTCAGTCTGAAACCCAGCACTACGGTAAGTTAGGGGCCTGGTCCATGTGAGACTACCAAAAGAGACAACAGCACAAAAATAGTCATGCTTATGAGAACACACTCAGCCCTTTTAAAACAGTAGTGAAAATGTGTGGTAATAGCGCCAAAATACGGTACAGACTACAGGCAGATAAAATTGATATATTCATCAAGAGCTTTCTTTTACCATGACATGTGGCATAAAACTAGACTTTTGTCTATCATTTTGAATCCTAGATATACATTTAAAGAACACTGTTTCAAATTGTAAACAAAATATTGGAAACATGGAAAGAATCTACAGTGTTTGCGTAAAAATATAGATGGTAGATATCATATTTTTTCGATTACATATGTAATATATTTATTGTGTGTTATATTGAAGGCAGATAACTAAGTAGATATTTTTGGTGGGGAAATAATTGTATTTGTTTGCATTTAAGTGAAACCAAAATATAATCGTATTTCACTGTTTTGCAGTGTTTGCTTTTTTTAATTTTTTTTTTTATGCCGGCAACCTTTTTTTTTCTTTTCTTCTCATCAGTCTGCAGCTCATCTCGATATAAAAGTAGAGCCTAATAGACTTATGATATGATGGAAAAGTCATGTCTTAACATGCAAAGCTCCCAATCATAAGATGAGGGCTGTAAGAATTGTAATGCACTGCTTCACCTTGTCTGGTTCATCCCTGTGCCTAGTTTTTGTTTGGCTCCTTTCACTTCCCCCTACTAACCAAACATAAAATATGCTACTGAAAAGCTTTATGCATTCGAGTCCTTGTGACCACTCAGACCCCTATAAAATGTGTATTTCTTTTTCAGTAAAGCTTTCTGTGTAGCCAGCTGAGCCCCAGACACTCGTACACACTGTTTAAGCTTTGAACCACCAGGAGGTTCTCCAATTGAATTTCTCAAACACAGTATTTTTTATGTGATGTAAAAGCAAAAACAAAGAAAGACTGATTGTTTATGTCAAATGCTATAAAAAAGTACAATTTATATTGAAAAATAATTGGTTTTAAAAATAAACTTTCTCATAACAGACTTGATCATATTGTTATGTATATTCTGATGTCTTATGTATAGCCATTGGAAAGTGGTTCATCTAGTTTAGTGACTGATTTTTTTTGTTGTTGCTAGGAGCAGGTTATCTTTACTTTTAGTTTAAGACAAACTAGTTTCTCTCAACAGGGAGCTGATAAGACAGATAAAGCTAACAGGAGACTATATAGTTGTAGGGAATGTGAAAGAACCCAAGTGGAATGTTATCTTGTTTTAATGGAGCGTTGTGAGTGGCAGGAACCTTTATCTGTGACACATAGCAGTTGACATGTGGTTCACACTGCAGATACAAAGGGAAACATTTTGGTATACATGTGTCTAAGTGTAGGTGTTGATTCACAATCCCAATATTTTGAGCATGCTAGTCTCCCTCAAAAGGTTTTAGAATGGGGAACCTTTGATGACAAAAATATTGGTTTTATGTTATCTGAGGATACAGTGGGGTAAGATTATACAACAGAAAGTAAACAAAAAAAAAAGATTATACTCAATATATTGGTAGGATTGTGTGCAATATATGTTTAGTAAAAATCTAAGTCCTGATTTAATTTTGTGTTGGCAGTACATCTGGTACCTAGTGTTATAGACATACTTTAAGATTGCCATGTCATCACATTGGAAATCATAGTTACTTTTAGAGAAATCTGTGGATAAAGGTTATTGAGATTTCTTAAGCTGTGATTCTGTCAAGTAATTTTTCCGAACCATACACCAGCGATTCTACACAAATATTGCAAGGCCTTCAGCATAGATAGCTGTATATATGTGGCCTGTGGTTTTGTATCCTGAAATAAACTACTGGGGAAGTTGAAGTTTCCATATTTTCTACAGTAGATATTTAAGTTATAGTTACAATTATTTAAAGATATATAGATTTCACAGAGGGTGTGCACATTATATGTGGTGACTGTATACATGTATCTGGAAAATTGTGTGTTTTATATGGGTTTGCATGTTATCTGAACGTACATGTTGGCAAGTTAGTACAATAGCTTGTTGAATAAAAAACGTGACAGTCTCTACTGGGTCTTTACAGCTTCTATGACACTTTGTCACTGTAGCATGTTATTACAATATGTGGTTAAGGTTAAGGGGTGTTAAGGCAGTTCCCAAATTTACTGAATGTTATCCTATTTATAGTTAGATCAGCTCAGACTCCCTTATCAAGCAACAGCTGAAAGATAAGAACACTAATACAGATGGATTGCGGTGTCCCTTTTCAGGATTGGAAGCCAAACATCTGTAATAGCATGCCCCTGTTTACAGGAAGCTGCCAACAAGAATGACAACAGTCTTCTAAAGAGAGCAGGCATCTCCATGAACTTTCATAACAGAAAGGCAAAGCTCGATCAGTGTTGCAGAACCCTCCGCAAACACTTGAAGAGCACTGGGACACAGGGATTTGTGTTTGCGTCAGGGACTACATGAGAAACATGAGCATGCTGATTCGCACCACTTGTTTTTTTAAATACAGGTTATCTGGCCATTAGTAATACTCCTGTTTTTTCTTTTTTTTTTTTTTTTTTTTTACCTGAGCATGCACCTGTGGCCTGTCGAGCCTCAGCACATCTCCAAGAGGCATATTGTTTGAACTTGGATGTCTTTTATCATGTCTGCTGGAAATCAACAAGTATAATCCCTGAGATACAGTATATTGTGTTAATTGCTCTTGAGCTGTTTCACCCTCTAGGTAACATGTACCTACATTGCATTATTCACCCCAGCTTGCAGAAATTACAAGGTTACTTTAAAAATTGCGTGAGCATGCAGTAACCTCCCCAATCAACTGGAAAATGGCCAGTGAAGCTGAAAGGCTCGGGGATTGTTTGGTTTTCCACTGGTTAGTCAGGTAGAGTTTAATTTCTACCAATACAGAATGTAAAATGGCTTTCTAAATTCTGTGTGCTAGTTACTTTGCACTCTGTAGTTGCTTTACATTCTTCATAGACTACTGTGAATATGACTGTTGTAATATCATATGAATAGGTATAGGAAATATGACTGTTGTGAAACATTCAACATAATGTATGTGTTTAATGAAACACGTGAAATCAAGAGACTGCAGTTTTAGCTGTTGTAGTATTCAAACCACATCAAGGATATCCATTTTATTTCTACTGTGCTCTTTCAGTGATCAGTAAAAAATAAAGCAAGTCAAAGATCATAATTCCAGTGCAGGGATATGCCATGAAAAGATTTTTTTTGAAGCAATTTTTGTTTCTCAGCAAGTATTAACGCAAGTGATTGTTTCTAGCTGGGCCTACGTGAACTGGGTATTGGATTTCTCTACCCAGTCCCCACATCACAGAAAAGACATAACAACAGCTACTAGTTAGCGTCTATGTTGGCATTCTCTCAGGGAAGCACATTTCTTCAACTTCATTCTTCTCCCTTGAGGGTGGTTCCTTCAAGAGTGGGTTGATCATTGATCATGCACTTGCTTTGTGGATTATTGGAACACAAAGGTCTCCTAGCGGTGTAAAACAATTATTATTATTATTTTTTTTAGGTCACTAAATTCATTAGTATCATGAGATTTGTGTAAAATTGCTGGTATTGGTTTGATATGAGATGACATGGAAGATATCTGTCAAAATAATTTATAAAGTAAAAGCTTTAATCTATGTACTGTATCCCTCCGTATTGTTACTAGTCCTTTTACCCACTTGCAGCTCTGGTCACTTTTTATGTCAGTTTAAAGGGGAGTTTCTTTACTATTTATTTAAATGCTAAGGCACTTTTTAAAAAGACCACACAAGCACTACTCGTTTAAATGGTTTAAATGTATTATACTGAAAAAGAAATAAAAATAGGCACAGATATACATATTAGTATATCAGAATAGTTTGCTGCTTTCCTTTACTACTAGAGCAGTGGAGTTAAAACATATTTTGTAGAAACTATTTTAATGTACATGAAACAGTAGTGGCCAACTTTACTAACAAAGTAAATACCATCTCTATTGACTCAGTATTTTCCATTCGTGCTCCCTTGCTTTAAACAAGCCCTCTAAACATTTTATAAGCCTTGTGTTGTAAGGGCACATGGGACCTTCAAAGCCTTCTTCTGTCCGTGCCATCTATAAAGTTGACAGGCATTTAAGTTAGTCTGCAGGGAGTCTCTTGGCATGTCCCTTGAATCTCCTGTGCTGTTTTGATGACCCTGGCGTTTCAGTGCTCTTTGGCTTCCATAGATTAAAGTCTTCTGAAGTAAATTGTCTGTAGTGTTGTTCCAAGCGAGCTGTGCTGGTTTTATATTGATGTATAATACGTGGTGTGACAGCGGTTGTGGAAATGACTTCTGGGAGCTTGTCTTGATCTTTTTTTATTTGTTAGAAAGATATGCATCACAATAACTTTAATAATGAGTTTTTCAGGTGTTTTTAAGGTGCGCCTTCACTTTGCCTGACAGACATTCATCAAACGGGCTTGACCGGATTGACAATGGATTTGCCTTTAAAAAGACACAGATTACAGCCTGATTGGTTAGGCTTTAAACCTTTCCGTGTGCAGAGAATCAGTAAACGAGGCTCCTGCTTAGCAAAGGCTAACAGGAGAGAGAGCGCATAGACATTGGGATATTGGAGGATACACCAAAAATGTAGTTTGGTATTACAACATCCACACTTCAGATAACCTGCACTGCCTGATGTGATCTAATTAGAACCGGACTCGAGACTACTCCCTGAGGTGGTCTCGAGTACGGTATTGAACACTGCGCAGTGTGGAAGCAAACTGTTCTTAGCACTTTTAAGCCGGTTTAAAGGCAACTAATACAGTTTAAAGGCATAGTGTGGACAGGGCCTAAGTGTTATTAGTATTATTAAAATATTAAACAGAATTGAAAATATATATATATATATATATTTATTTATTTATTTTTTTCAATAACACCATAGGTAATTAGCTGTAGCAAGAAGTTCACGTAAACTTCTTTTAATCTCCAGCTGCTTCCAATTAGACTGAGAATATTTATCTCCAATACATTTTCTTGTGTTTTTTTTTTTTTTTTTTTTAAAGGTTAGAAAATATTTTTGCTGTTTATTCTGTGCTGTCTTGGTACTGCATGGTTTTATCTCAAGATGATAAAAAACAAATGGTGCATGCATTAGCATTTAAAAAAGGCTATTTTTCTTAGAATGAAGCTTGCTTATGGATTATTCTTTTTATTAGCGGTGTCTCTTTAAAGCCAGACCATCTGATTTAGTGCCTGTACTACAGTATTGTTGACAGTGTAGCTCATGTTCCCAACTGAACACATCTGTTCACTAATAATAACTTGGGACCTGTTAGAAGACGATCAAAACAACGCCATAGGGATGTTTCTCAGGGTTTACTGCGCATTCACCAGTAGATTAGATGCCTTTGAATTACTGGACCATACAGACTGTTGTTTGTATGCAGTGTAAGTTTCAGTCTTTCTTTGCTACTGTGTGTGCCATCGAGCCCGAAATGTAGTCGTCGTTTTATTCTATTCTGCTCTGTTTTATTCTCCATTGTTCATGTCCAAATGCTAGTCAACTGTGTGAGCTATCAGCACATCTCCTATTACTCAAGACGGCTGTGCCTACTGTAGCTAGGATATCCTTTGCTGAGCACGTATCCTGTTGGAATCTGAATCACTTATCTTAAGTGTTAAAACTAGATCAGCAGGAAGTCGGTTCAAGTTCATTTGAAAGTCTGAACCTTCCTCTTTAAGGTTGAAAGTGTTATAGGTAGCCCGAGAGATATGCAAGTTAGCAGCCCTGATGTAAAAAAAAAACAAAACAAAAAAAAACAAAAACATACGACTCACTGGAGGAGAAATATCACTGTCCCAGAGCGCTAACAGATAGTGTTAGGATTATAAGCCTTTGTTATCACTGTGTGCGATTTGCTTGTTTGTTTACTGTATGTTTTCTTGTATGGATAGATCTATTTTTCTATAAAAGATTGTGACTCTTTTATAACGTGAGCAACTTGCTGGTTTGCTTTGAAAATCTGGATATGCTTTCACAATTGCGAAGGAACAAAACAAACACATTGCAGATTGTTCTAACAAAGCATTCCCCCAAAACACCAGAAACACCCACCTATTGAGTATTAATAGATCTATGAGTATGATTTGTAGTTTTAGGCATGCACCCTTCTGGTATCATTTATTCTGTTATCCCACCCCACAATCTACTTGTCTCTGCACTATTTTGCTAGAGAAATATGATATTAGCTAGCTTCACAGCTAAACCAATAAGACATGACATTGTAGGCTTTATCTTTGTATAAAACACCATCTTTTGGAAACAGTAGCGTTATTTTTTTTACACAGTTACAAAATGCATACTGTTCCTTGACTGAAACATTTTTAAATAGCATTTTGTTTTATTTTTACTTTATATGTTACATTTAAAGTATAGTAAAATAAATACATAAAAACATCCTGAATTTAACATGTCCTTTTGTTTAGGCTTTATGTAAATTGCCTTTGGTCAGTCGTTTGATCAGCCTTTCGTTATCCGCTGTCATATCTTCAGAGGTGGGCTGTTGATTACAGTCGGCTTAAGTTTGGTTTGTTTTTGTTACCACATGTTTGCATAGATCAGTAGTATACACTGATTTGTGTAGTCTCCTGGTTAGCTCGGAGTTATACTATAGAAGCAGTCTGTACTGTCCACAGCATCTTTACCCATCATGTGAGTGATCTCCTAGATAAGTCCATTTGTTTTAAATGTCAACGATACCCTTTCAGATTAATGTTAGTAAATGCAACATCCAGATTCTGTGAGTCTTGACATAAACAGATTTTACAGACAGATGGGCTTTATAGATTACACTCTATCTGTAATAGTGCCATGGGGTCATGGTGAAGTGCATTAGGGGCTAGTGCATGTTGGTGACCCCTTGTGTAATCTCTTGTCAAAAAGGATTTACTGTGATGCATTACTGGTATATTTCCTGCATAATGTGATCACTATTTTACTAGACCTTCTCACAAACTAGGCCTGGAAATATAGTACTGGAGCTCCTTAGGATCATTATCTGTGCAACATGCGTGGAATTACATGTTTTACATTATTGCTTTTTATTCATTTTTGTTATACACCCGAGAGGGTAACTCTTAATGTGCATAGTAAGATGAATTATGAAAGTAGTTTGTATACTTTTCTTTTTGATGCAGTCTTTGCATTTTTAAAGAAAGAGGCTCACAAATAGCCTCATCATTTTTGATAACCCTACCTAGAAGTGTGTGTTAGATACATTTTAATCAGCATTTTCTAATACTGTTTGGAAATGTTTACAATTCCACTGGCTCAGAAGCAGGGGCCTTGAAGAAAGATTTCTCTGGCCTGTGGTTGTGAGGTGTCCTGAGTAAACAGGGATGAGAAATACAATAACATTTGAATTCTCAACTTTCTAAACCTTGATAGTTTAACAACAATAACGGCGAGTCAACAGAAAGATTATAATGTTGACGTTCAAAGAGAACATTGCATTTTGACCGTGCAGGTGAGTATACATGAAAGTGCAGTCATGGAATAATTAACACAAAACTCTTTTTGAAGGAAAGAATTTGAATAGGTGCATAAGCACTGAAAAACTGTGTCCAGACAAGGGTTGAAGCACTATGCAAATATGGGTTCCACAGGCAACTGTAGCCATGTTTAGCCATTAAAAACACTTTACAACAAAGCCATATACTTAATTTTCACAGAACTGTATCCACTATGTTAAAGTACTGAAAAGTTTAAGAAAAAAAAAAATCTAAAAATAAAAACCCTCCACTGCATGAAACAGTGGTGACTGGAACCATTATTAATCAGTAATACTGACTAAAAAAGAAATCTTTTGAGAAGAAACCCCAAGTGAATCTGGAGTGGTATTAAACTGTATAAAGAAAATGGTCAGTCTGTCAGTCGGCCACAGTTGTCCATGTCTGTCTTGATCTATCTGTCTGTTTTTCACTTCACGGTTGACTTCCGTTCCTATTTGATTCATTAAGACAGCCTCGCTCGGAGACACCTTTGCATACACACATTTTTTCAGTATATGTAAACCCGCTAATTGGAACAAAATTGTTATGGTAGAATCGTTTCTTATGAGGGTCAGTCCTAATCAGAATCCTGATGCCTTGCCACACAATAACAGGCTGGTTGATTGATTTATTCTGACAGGGTGTAAACCAAGCATTGACAGATGAGGGGGGAGCTGACCAGAGCCGAAGAGCAGCAGTGGAGACAACCCAAATGCAGCAAATTGTCTACAGGTAGGGATATTAACTAATTTTGTTTTTATTTGTTACTAGCTTTCAGAAATCAAGGTTGCCTTGAACATACATTTTTAAACTATAAATCATTTCCAAGGAGCCAGAGAGGAAAACCTTATGTATAAATCTGCAAACCAATTTGCTCTTCTAATTAGGGTGGTTTTCTTTGTTCTTTTCTTTCTGTATACAGAGTAATGGGAACTGACGAGAATTTAGAAGTGAGGTCTCGCAGAATCCAATAAATCACATACTGGGGCTGGCTTAAGTACATGTAGATACATTCTCTTGATGTATTTACCATGTCAGGGTATGTCACACCATTTTGTGTGGGAGGGTAGTTCTGAAGGAAGTGTTGCCCTTTGGAAGAGATCGAAAGCCAAGCTCCCATCTGCTTTGTGGGTGTTAGAGATCCAACAAAGGCAAGTCAGGCCATGGTTTTTGGGCTCAATTACCTTTTCAGAATACCCTGTGTATTGTACATATCTTTAACATTGTGGGATCTTAGTGTTAGTGAATAC
Organism: Polyodon spathula; assembly: GCF_017654505.1. Classification (NCBI taxonomy): domain Eukaryota; kingdom Metazoa; phylum Chordata; class Actinopteri; order Acipenseriformes; family Polyodontidae; genus Polyodon; species Polyodon spathula. The sequence continues at coordinate 32,855,967 of NC_054543.1, read as the reverse complement.
TGTTTTTTGTTTACAATGTGCTTGAAAGTCACTAACAAGACCTCTCAAGGCACTGAAATGGTTAAACAAATGATAAAGTGAACGTTTGCTGACAGTAGTGAAAATGCAATAATTTAAACAGATAATAAGACACCAACATGGAATTTTACCAGACTACTTCATACTACATTATCTTATTTTTGGAATACAGCTCCTGTATGTTGCTCACTATCCCTTCAGCCATGTTGGTGGAAGGTTATAGGAATTTGACCTTTTATGTATCACTGTTCAATTTAAATGTAATTCCCTGGCAGTATACCTGTAAAGTTACAGGGAAGACAAATACCAACTGTACACCAATCCTCTGCTTCTCTATATATGTTTATTTATTTACTAATGTATTTATTGAAAACCTGAAAGACTGAAGCAGCCCAATAGAGTGTGTTCTCCAGTAGATTTGTTAAAAAAGGACATCATAAATTAATGTTTTGGCAAAAAACAATTTGAATTAAAGCTTTTAGTTTTATGGTAATACATGAGTAATATAACTCCACCTCAATACCACAGATGGCTTGAAGCATTGACCCAGTTTCCGTTGTTTTAAGACCTGCAGTTACCCCTTGCTGGTTTGGGTTCATATGATTCTTTAGCATCATTAGAGGACCAGCCTGATTCTTCACGCTCACATTTGTTCCTGTGTTCCATGTCTCAGGACAGAATTCAAATTCTTGAAAAGAACCCAGATGATATGGAAAATAACCTCCCTTCCTGTTCTCCTGAACAAACTGACAACTACAACCCACTAACTTAAGACCTTTAGGATACGCCTGCCATAGGTCATAACACAGTGTTACTGACACAAATGTAAAGTTTTTTTTAAAAGATACTAAAAATGGTTCCATGTACTAATTGAACTGCTGTTTTTTGCACACAAGTCCAATCGGAATGTTCCAGGCCACTGTGCATGAAATATTCCAGTGGAGAAAGTGGTGCCTACTATAAATTACAAGTGTAGAGTTAAACCAGCCATCAGACTGGAGACACAGTGCTTAAATGAGGGTTCCTGCTAACCCATGACATCAGCCCGAATGTTTCTGCACTGTTGTTCAGTACGAGTGCAGGACCTCCTGTAATGCGAGTCAGGTTATAGATGATTAGATTACTACATGTGAACTACAGACACTTTCTTTTGTCAGCTTTAAGGCATATCTAATTCTGGATTCTGCCTGTTCCTGTCAGGGTTTAGTCAGGTCTCTTCTGCTGTCTGGCAGTGTTAGTTGTGGTTTATCAAAAGCTCTGTGCAAGTCTAGCAGCTGATGTGGGGAACTTTGCGCTATGAGCACAGCAAGCATTCTTGTCATGTAATCCCTGCCACACAGAAGCCCTTTCCTCCATGTTAGTGAGTAGCTGATCCGTTATGCTCCGGGTAATCCTGTCTAAATGGGTCTAATCACTGCCCCATCCCACTTTTCCAAGTGGGAGACACAACTCCATCACCTCTGAGTACGGTCCTGTCTTTTAACAGATCCGCTTGACACCCAGTAGCTTCAGCTTCAGGTTGATACCTGTACAAGTGTCCTCTATTACCCTGGTTAGGATGGGGATTTCTCTTTTTACTAGTGTTATTAATGGTTTTTCATGACTATAAATGGTGATCAGGGTGTGAGGAAAACCTTGATGAATCGTTTGCACACGCAGAGATCCTGCAGGGATCAAGTTGGTAATCCTCTCTTGCAATACAATGTCCCACACGTCCAAACCCAGTCCTAACACAGAGTGCATCTGAGTAAGTAAACATAGAATGGGTTGTATTCAGTTGATGTAAAAGAATACTGAATACTACTGTCCTTTAAGTCACAAAAAACACGATTCTGTTTTCAACAGGATATGCACTTAAAGAAATGCACTAAACAAACGCACATGCACTGCTAAGTGTTTCATTTTCGTAACCGTGGCGTACAAATGTGTTTTGTCTCAGTGGTATTTAGATCCTCCAGTATTTAGACCTATGAGTGTTCAATATCTGCTTGTGTAGCATTTACTACAAACAGTGTTGTCATAGCTCTTTTTTAATATAAAAAATGTAGGCTATACTAGTATGTACAGTACCAGAAATATCCTTTAATTGTTGTATGCTTTTATTTGAAATAGCCTAGCTGCATGGTTAAAAGTAAAACAAAGTCATGTAAGATTGACGATACGTAAAGGATGTCACAAATTGTTCCCATGTTTTCATTAAATACAATAGTACCTTATCACATCTTATTTCAGCTGGGACAAGGAAAACAGAGAAACTTATGACAAAGCATAATCAAATGAATGCATTTTAGTAACCTCAAAGCAGTGTTATGTGAAATACTTCTACGTATGATGAATAATGTTATGCTTTCTTGACAGTTATTGTTAAGTTCTCTGGAGTGTAAAAACAAGGACACAGGACATTAGCTCTCTAGTTAAAAGAAATAATATATTTCAATTCATTATTATTCAGACATGATGCATTATTTGACCTACACTGTCTATGCGGTGCTGTCTCTGTCAGTAGTGAGAGCATTTTGTCCTTAGGAGATTTAACATTATCAGTATGACGTCATTGTCAGGATGTCACGACTGACATAATAACTTGTGTGACAGACTATTATTTTAGGGTCAAAAGAAGATCAGTGTCAAGTTCCTCAATTGTTGTGTCCCTCAACCCAAAGTTCACCACTATTGTATGAATAAGGAGCACTGTGCAATAACCTAGTTACAACCTTGCACACTCTGTATGATGTGAAGAAAATGGCATGCTCATACTGAGTCTTCAAACGTGTACAGTGCAGTCAAAGTGACGGTGCTACTTTCTTTTATATTGTTGTCTAATATATTTTTTCAAAATTCACAAGTTTGTTTTTGTGAGTTGATGCTTGTTTGTGAAACTGTATTAATTCCAGGTATATCCTTACTAAACTGTACCACTAAATCAGTATGGCAGTGTGACAGGGTCTTCATCGGGTCACACGTGTGGGTAGCCGCTGTTCATGCATACAGAGAGACAGAGGTGGTGTTGAAACGCGGGCACAGGCGCGCAGGATTTATTAACAAAAACAGAAAACGAAAGTAAAATAAAGGTGGTCATGTGACGTTACCAGCGATGGTAACGCACAGAGGACTAATATAGCAAACTGTACAAAAAGTGCAAAATAAAACACAGTACAACAAACTATAAATCAAAAGGTGCCTTGAAAACGGCAGGCCTTGCAGCAGCCCGAGCTATCTCCCGCGGATGTTTTTAAACTGACGGACACTCGGTCGAGACCCGCCCACCTGCTGATTGAGGACCAGCACAGCCAATCACTTGCTGCCCTTCCCTCAACCAAGCATAGCAGGCAATCAAGCGCCCGTCTGTAAACAATAATACAATCAAACAAATCAAGTCCCAAAACGACACAAAATAAACTCATTCCCACATATAAACCACATCAACACTAATTTACCACTGTGCAGGGCAATCACACTGCCACAGGCAGGTATGTGCATACAGTTGACAAACTAATTTAGTATTCAAGTTTGGTAGAGTTTTTGTTTGCATGAGCATGCATAGGAAATTTTATTATGAGGCGTTCTGTTTTCCATAAACCCTGGAGTCCAAAACACAGAAAGTTGGGGGTAGGGGTGAGCGAACTTCAGAACCTGTGTTTTAAAAATTAATTTAAATCAAAGTGAATAGAAATCTAATTGCAGCACGGCAGATCTCTAAGGTATTTGAACTGTTTCATATCAAACCACAGTCTTGTGAAGCAGCAATAGAAAAGAACACACAATTTCAGATGAAGCCCCATTTAATTCTAGGTAATTGCTTAGCTTCTGAAAATCTTTAGTGCAGTAACAGATGATCCAATTTAAAAAAAAAAAAAAAAAAGAAAATATAAATATCACAACTACCCTTCTTGATCTACCACCTGCTCAGCCGCTTGGTCTGGTTTGATTTTCAGATTTTTACATGCTGGAAAGTTACATGTAATTGTAATTCTTACAATGTCTGCTTTACTGGTGCGATTTCCTAACAGTTAGTCACAGGATTTTTGGAGATTAGGGAAGAGCAACACAGAATGGTGTACTGTACAACGGTAATGTCATTTTTGTAGTCTAGGTTTGTTGGAAACAGTCATCAAATAGCAATACCACCTGTGTAAACATTACCCACACATGCAGTACACAAGCGATGTGTTTATATTTTTGCATGTTTTAAAGTATAGCTTTCAAAGCTCCTTTTCCAGCACTTCATTTGTATTCCTAATACACTTTATACCTGAGATACATAGATAATTAGAATAAAATGCAGGAGTGGGAGGTCATCTTATTAATGTATGTGGAATTCATTAAGAGCCCCCTAATTACTTCTCTCCTGCCCGTTTCTACTTCACACGGAGCTGGGCCTTTGATACCCGTCGGCTTGCTTTGATTAATTGAAACTTCCAGTTTGTTGATGAAGCACTTCTCAAGAACTCAATCTGTTTGTTTACCAGAGCCTGTAAAGTACATCTCTCCCTTTCTCATTTCTCCCCCCTTCCCATCCTGAACATCAGTGTGTGTGTGTATGTGTTATCTTTACAATTTACTTCGTGGTACTGCTTGATACAGCTAAGCTCTATTCACAACAACAACATAACTAGCCATCTCCAATGTGTTTTACATTCAGGGATTAAAGGAAAAGCTATTCAATTGCTGTTATAGTATTAATAAAAACCATGGTTAGTGCAAGAATAGTAAAGGGATAAAGAAAGTGTTACCAGCTAGATAACCTACTCATCCCACCCCTGAAAGTAATGTATATCTCAGTGGAGTTTTAGATGTGACAATTAAGAGAATGCAACCAGTTTAAGAAACCATGTTTTCCAAAGACTTAAACTTAAGAGCCTCTGGCAAGCAAATTAATAAGAGTGGACTTTAGGGCGCATAAGGCGACTTTTAAGTTAACATGAAAGAATTGTAATCATGTCATGGAATGTTTTGTCAACACTGGTCTTTAATGACAGAAGCTTGATAAAAATGTGTTTTAAATTGAACAACTACAGTTAGCTGCTTAGCCATTTTGCTTGTTACAGTGCTCATGAGAATACAATCTTATAAATCATCATCATATAAATATACAGACTTTGGGTAAATAAACTGTCATTAAAGATGGTTGTTTTCATTTCATGTTAAAGTTTGGCATCACCCTATAGAATTGTATCTAATTTTGCTTCATAAAGTTGAATGAACCCTGCTGAATAATGTTACGTTAGCATATTAAATGACATACTGATTTGTAGTTTGTAAAAAACAAAAAAAAAAAAAAAAAACAACAAAATATGACATTTCAAAATCGAACAGGTAGTAAGTACTACTATTGTGGCTTCTGTTAGATTTTTGCAATATCATTTTATAGTTTATTTGATTATATGATGTTAAATAAAATATCAAAATTATGTTCATATAGTTTTAAAAAAAAAAGTCTCAATACTTATATTCTATTTTGTTGCAAAACACTTGGCCTTAGCTGTATATTTTTAATCTCCACTTTTTTTTATTTAAGTTTTTACAAAATGTCAGCAGTCATGATTAAATAAAGTTTAACTGAATTAATGATAAATAGATGTAAATAATTGGGCTAAATGATCCCTTAGGGTTGTATTCCAGTTCATGTTATATAATAGCAACTGATTGGATTTCCCATCTGAAACCCAGCATTCTAGCCCCAGTTCTATTGAATCAGCACCTAATTCATCTCCTGCAGCAAGTAGACAGACTGCATAAACAGTGAAATATTGAAGGCTGCTATAGCAGGCACCATATGTGAATGCTTACGTGATGAGTATGTAGTAGTAATAGTAGTTGTAGTAGTGTGCCACACGCCTTTATCCAAGGCCACTTACAGGTATTGTCAGGACAGTACAGGGTTACAGTTCAAGATTCATTTTTATATACAGTATAGTTTGCAGTAAGTGCAAATAATACCACTAAAATACAATAAGAACTAGGGTGCAACAAGTTAAGAAGAAGTTCGATCTACAGTGACCTATTAGTAGTGCAAGGATAGTGTATTAGCTGAGGAACCAGTAACGTGGTGCATAGGTCAGGCAAGTCCAGTGCATAGGAGGAGGGGTAGATCTACAAGTGCAGTCTAAGCAGGTGGGTCTTGAGGAGGCAGCGGAAGGCAACGAGAGATGGCACAGTCCTAGTGTGTCGTGAAAACTGGATTTAAAAAATGAATTGGTTTTTATTACTTTAACTATTTGCTGCCCAGATCCAATATATTTGACATTGAGAAAACAGGTCTGGGGACATAACCAGGACAGTAAAGGGTTAATATAGACAACATATCTTTTCTTCTGTCTTTTAAAAAAATGTTATAAGGTGCAACTGTGCACAAGTATGGGTAGTATGGTTACAATATTTGCAGTAAAATCACACGTTGCACATCACTTTTCATCAACAGGAACATGATTTTTGCAAGCTGGGGCAAGTATGCCATATCTGGCTCTCATAAGATGACTGCATCAAACCTCAGACCAGTGTGCAGGTTCTGTCTTTATTACCAGTGAAAACCTGCTGCTGTGTTCACAATTTGTAAGATTCACAGACTAAACAATAAATATAAAATGAAAAGAAAAAGGTCAGTCTCCAATACTTGGTACGAATAGGCACTGTAACATGTGTTCAAGTTTATCTTTATTATGAAACCATATTTTATTAAGGTAAATGTTTTAAAATGCTTGGTATGTTACAGACAAAAAAAACACAAGTGCATTAATTTTACTTTGACGTACATTTAAGAACCTTCACAAAAACATGTAAAAAAAAAAAAACCTGGTACTTGTGACATGATTGGTGCAGCCATCATGTACCTTGAGTTAAGAAACTCATTTGTTATAAAGGTTTTCAGTGTGGTATTTTACTGAAAATGTATTTTAAAAACTTTTAAAATATGCTGTTGGTGTTGTGTTTTTTTCTTACATGTTGAAATTACAGATTATCAAAATGTGGGTTTCACATGTTACATATCGTGACAATAATTACACTACAAGAAATACCCTTAATTTATTTGCTAAATGTAAATTTCTGTATATTCAGAATGCGTAACTTAAAATTATTTATAAAATTAGCACGTTTTGAGTTCTCATCAGATAGAAGATATTCAAATCCAAATAAGAACATTTGAATTACCTACTCCACCTTGTAGTCAATATCAGGATATGTAACATGCGAACTGCAGTTTGTGTTGAAAAATGTATATACTTTTCATAATTACTGTGACGCAATGTTTTACCACAATTGCCACATTTTGTATTTTATTTTTTATTGTGTCTTCAGTCTTTTCTCAAAGTGGGAATCTGTTTTACCTGAGCATTTTTCACATTGGTTTCCAACATTTTTATGTCGGTAGATTTGAAACTTCGGGATCACTAAAATAAAGATGGTGAATAGTGGGGTGGTCATTGAATAAAACTGTGTCAATTGACAATGGCATTTTGTTTTATCTTAAGACTTACTTGTTATGTAAATTCATACCTTGCACAGTTGATAACTAAATAAATAAATGCAACGAAGTCAAGTTTAAATTTTGTTCCTGCTTTTGGTATTGGAGATTGACCCAAAAATGAAAATGTGAATTGATACTTGCCAAAGAGATTCCTTTTCAGATATAATCTTTTTTGCTTGTAAAGCTGTACAAAGAGTGTGATGTCAACAATTTGGTGCCAAAGGAGATTCTGGTCATTCTGTTAAGGTGTAACAGACTTGGAGATGGTTTCTGTATTGTAGCCACTGCTTTTGGAAAGCAATGAATGATTAGTTCCAGAGAGTCTGAGCTGTTTCATAGGCAAGCCTCATCTGTTCTCTTGTTTTCTCTCTCTTTAGTGACCTGGCAAGGAAGGTGACGCTTGCTGGAGATGATGGACCCCTGGGGATCCATGTAGTGCCCTACGTTTCATCTCTCAACGGAAGGTAAGACTACAACGGGGGGCTGCTGCTGTTCCCTGTAGGTTTCTACTTAGTGTCTAGTTTAACAATAACTGATTTTCTTTTTAATTAAAATAAAAAATGTGCTTATTCTTCCTCTAAAAAGCGTAATTTAAAAGAAAAGGAATGGAAAGTGTTTACAATTACAAACATTGAAACAGTAAATGTAATTATGTAATTAGCACAACACTAGAAAGATGAGAACAAATGGCATCGACTCTGGCGGCTTCACCAATGGAGATAAACCATGAGGTAGCCATTTAGGAAAGTTCAAAATGTAATTTAAATTGTGAGCATAATACAGCATAGTGATTGCACATTAAACAATGGCACTGTAGCTTTGAAAGTGAAACCCAATCACACTGAACATTTTAAATGTGTTTTATGTATGCATGCATCATAAGTTTGTAAAGCGAATAGAGTGATTTAATATGGGGTCAAAAAGGGTAATTAATATGTTATTTAATGGAAATTGAAAAGGGTAAAGTATGCTGGACTGTGTTGGAGAGATAGTAGAAATTTAACAGGATATATGACTTGTTGCAGGACACGTGAATAACCTGTGTAGAAAATGTCACACTTCTTGTTTGTATTGTGGGGAAAGTATAGTGCAGAGGATGGGTGGGCTTGGTTTTGTATAAAACAATAAAAAAAAAAAAAAAAAAACTGTGGCTGTCTTTGTTTTTACTTTGCCACATGCACCAAGCTGTAGCCTTGAGCATTGTCCCATTTTATTTCATCACCCGCTTGACCAACCTATTGTATTTTGATTATTTGAGCCTGAAAGATAATTTCATTTTACAGACGCATGTGTGTCATGTTTCACATTATTACAACATTGTTACTCAAACTGTGCGAACCACAAGAGAGCAAAAAATGAAGAAGCTTCCCTGAGACCATAAAACCTGCTCTCTTCTAAGCAGGCTTTAAAGCATTTTGGCCTCAAGTCACATACTTCTGAAGCTCCCCCACCCCTAGGGAAAATACCACCTGGAGCCTGTGGATATGCTTCTCCAGCACAAACACTTACACTCACTGACGCTCAATAGAGTGCAGCTAATAAAAGTTGATAGGAGCTCCAGAACCTTTTTGTCGATATCCTTGTTTACAGATGGTAGTTTGCAGTCCAAGGCAAGGGGTTTTTAGACTGGCTTATTGGCACAATTCTGGCTAATGACTAAACTGATAGAGTATTGTTTCAGGGTAGTGTCAAGGGCCAAGCAAATTGACAGAAAGAGAGACTCAGACACAAGAAAGCTGCAGTGAAGCGCTGTTGTGCACTTTATTAAACAAAAGCAAACAAAACACAGGAACAAATAAACACGCCACAAGGGCAAAAAAAACACAGGATCAAATAAACACGCCACGAGGGCCAAAAAAACACAGGAACAAATAAAAACGGGACGAGGACCAAAACAAAGATTAAAATAAAACAATACAGACTGGTCATTCGCCTTCAGTGTAAAGTTTTAAAACAGTACACAAAATCGCAGCACAAAAACTCACCCACCCAAACTCCTCCACCGCACAAAGGATTTCTCCTTCCTTTTATACATGTGGCCACTCCCCAGTTAACACCAATGACCTAATTAGGGAATGATCACACTTTGATCCCATCCCTGCCAACCTAACATTCTTGCACACACACTATTTACAGCAGCATGGGTTCGTCCCTGGCACAGTATTTTTTTGGAAAACAATAAAACTGAGAGTCCACTCTCCCAATTACAATTAGCAGTGGACAACATATTTACAGTTCATGTCGACACTGCTAAGAATAGCGGTAATCATAACCTTTAGAATCTTATCAGCACTGCATTTAAAGGCATATGTGCTGATAAAGGGACAAAACTGGCTTTGTTATAGTGATGTCTGATTGAGGAGTGGTGAAAACCAATTTTACTTTGTAATGATTGCCCTCCTGAAAGACTGCATTCAGGAACAATAGGACATCTGTAAATTACAAAGCATGCCTCACTAATGGAGATGGTACATACAGATGTAATGGGTATGTTTGATTTTTTTTTTTTTTTTTTTTTTTTTTTTTTTACATGGACTAAAATAGCTTTGTTGGTAAATAATTTCTCCGGGGAAAAAATATTTACTGGAGCATTGCATGGAACCAAATAACAGGAAATTAGATTAAAAAATATCCCGTCAACACCAGCGTGGCCTTGTTCTATATTTTTATATGGGCAGCACTTAACTTCTTCTCGGCATGTAGGTGGTGTGTGACTGACTGTATTTTTAAAACTGATAGGAATGTAGCGGTTATGAAAGGTGAGGGAAGCCACATGTCTGTCAGGCTTGTTGTAGTATAGGTGTGTGCCTGCTTTCCTACCCAGCGCATTAGAACTTTCCAGAGGGGGAGGGTGGTGCACATGTAATTTCTGTCACCAATCCTGCTTAACCAGCAAAATATGGTTACACTGTTACAGTTGTCACTTTCTAAGATGTAACCATTTTTTCAGTACATTATAATTCTCCATATGATGCATTACTTGTGCACGTTGAGACACCAAACTTGATTTAATTTACTTTTCCAATGTACAGTTTAATTGGGTGGATCCTCTCTTGGCCTTCATCACTGCATAACACAGTATCTTTTTATTAGTTGTATTTCATACCATGTTTAGGGAAAAGCATCAACTACATTCAATATCAATAATCAATACTCTAGGTATGAGAATTATATTGTGGACTTATTGACTAGTGTAGTGTTAATAATCGAAACCAACACACTTATTTGTTTCATATTTTGCTCTTTGAGGTTAGCAGTGCTATTATCCAATAAAATCACGTGTTAAGGCTTTGGGTTCAAACCACAAAAAAACGAAGGAACGTTTTGTTACGGACTGTATTGTTTAAACCTATTTTAATTAATTAAGTCAGTGTTACAATTCATTAAACCTGAACTGTTTGAGGTTGGAGCTTTATTCTTATTTTCAAAAAAAAGTTAGTCAAACAGGCCTTAAACATAACAAATATGTGTTGCTTGTGATTTTGTATTCGGTTTCTAATGTCATGTGTTGTTTTTTGTTGTTGCTTTCTTTAAAGGGCACTTGGTCTGTACATCCGGGGTGTGGAAGAAAACAGCAGATCCAAAAGGGAAGGCCTTTTTCAAGACAACGAATGCATTGTTAAAATCAATAATGTAGACTTAATGGACAAATCATTCGCTCAGTAAGTAGAGGTTCTTTTGATGTCAGTTATTTTCTATGCATCAATGTATACTATATATCTTTTTTTTTTTTTTTCTTTCCCAAAGATAAGCTTGTTGAATTCTCTGGGGATGTTATGTGCGTTTTTTGTTTTTTTTTAATACAAAAAAAAGGCCCTTCAGGGTCCATTGTTGCAGAGAAAATGTCTGTTTAACATAAAGAAAAACATAATGAAAAACTTCAGAAGAAAAGTTACTTCAATTGTTACAGATGAAACACAGTATATTTGTATTCCTTTTATCATACCATGCTGTTAGCTGTCTTCATTGTCAAATACACAAATATAGGAATTTCCCAATGCCGGTGAAGAAGAAAGATAATAGAATCTACTTATTGTGATAGCAGTTTTATTCATGGTTTGATAGCAGTAACAGTCATATTTTGAAGTCAGAGTAGCAATCCCAATAAATGGTTTGTACACTTCATAGCAATCACTTGTGTTGTATTACAGACCATCATAAGTACTGTGCTGACAATTTGCCTACAATCGTTATACAGTTTAAATAGCTAACTATTCAGCTTGAGTTCTAAGATACTACATACACCATTTTGCTATTACTGAAACTGTTGGTTCTTCAAAAACCTGGTAAAAGTTTTACATTAAAAAAAAAAAAAACATAAAAAAGGTCGATAAACTGCAAAAGCTGTATTCAGACGACTTTTTGAGCTCTCATATTGTTGGGGGGAATAGCTTTATAAAATAAATGTTTTCATTTCATCTGAAATAATTGTTTTTTAAATTTATTGAGTGAATAAACTAGAATGATAAAATAAAGCGAATGTATCTTCAATAATTGGAATTGATAAAGACTTTGCAATTTTATTCTTAATAGATCGCAAGAGTTGTTCCGACAAGCCATGAAAAATCAAACCGTCAGCCTGGATGTGCTACCTGCACCCAACAGAGATAGATATGAAAAGACTCTGATTGGTCACCTGTACAGCCTAGAGCCTGAAGACAGAGTTCCGAAGCTCCAGGTTCCACTCCCTGTGAAACCCAAGCCTGCTCCAGCCAATCGGAAACTGGAGATTGGACATCCTCTGATGCCTCAGAACACTAGTCTCTCTCCGACTAGAAACATCAATGAAAATACATTGGTGAAAAATAACTCCTCTCTCTCCCCTCTAGTAGGGTTTGGTAGCAAGAAAATAGGCAAGAAAATCAAAATTGACCTCAAAAAAGGTACGGAAGAAATGATTTATCATAATCAGTTTTTTTTTTTGGTTACAGTAGATAATAAAGGTGACTGTTTTCATTTTAAAAGGTTTGTTGTGGTTCTGGTGGTGTTCCTTAATGTTTGTTTACAGCATTTTGCTTGCAGAAATAGGATGTTATAATGATGTCTGCAAACTATTGTATTTCACAATGATGACGTTACACAGGTAACGCATGTAGAGCTTATATTTGTAAATAGGTCTATTTATTAATCGAATAATTGAAAATACTCTGTCAGAATGAAACATCAGGCAGATTACAAAATACAGTATGACGTTCTAACCATTAGGGGTATCTTAACTAGATGCAATGAGACATAATAAAGAAATGTTATCCACGTCTTTGCTAACTCCTTTACCTGTGAACGGTGCAGTGATCTGCCATATAATTTGTCCTAAGGTTGACACATTATGACAGGCTATCCTGCTAAAGCTAATCTGCTACAGCAACACTCTTGTAATAATGACTTGACAGTAACCCTAAGTCAGCACTTTGAGCAGGTCATTGTGTGATAATGTAGTTACTCAGGTATCCTTATCCCCTGTGATTCAACCTGCTGTTTTTGTATTTCATAACTCACAAACATCATCATGGTTACATAAACCGTGTGTGTGCCAGTTTTCTGTTACACTCCCCTGTCTAGAAAAGTAAACCAGCCTTACAGTAAAGAAGAGGTTTGCTGGATTTCTAAAAGCAGGTCTGTGAGGGAGACGCAAGTCTTGTCTTTTGCCATCATACTGGAATTACAAACACGTGTCCACAAAGATATCATTCACAGTGAATTAACCTGCTTGAATACACTCGTTTTTTTTTTTTTTTTTTTTTTTTTTTTAATTCTACCAGATTATTGCGTTTAGCTTTGATCCACACAGCCTTGCTGCTAACAGCCGTTTTCTGTTTAACAAAGTGTGCATTTGTTAATTCCTTACGTGTACATTATCTGCAGCAAATGTAATTGAAGACCACGTAAAGATTGTTGTCATCTTACATTTTCATTCGCAACATACTGTGCCTATAGAAAGTCTACAGCCCCTTGAACTTTTTTCACATTTTGTTGTGTCAGTGCCTCAGAGTTTCAAGCATTTAAATGAGGATTTTTTCCACTTATCTACACATCATACCCCACACGGTTAAGGGGAAAAAAGTTTTTATTTTATTGATTATATATATATATATATATATATATATATATATATATATATATATATATATATATATATATATAAATACAATACTGAAAATAATTGGATAAATCTCCACCCCCCTAAGTTAATACTTGGTGGAAGCACCTTTGGCAGCAAATACAGCTGCGAGTCTGTTGGAAAGGGTCTCTACCAACTTTGCACACCTAGATTTGGCAATATTTGACCATTCTTTACAAACTGTTCAAGCTCTGTCAAGTTCCTTGGGGAACGTTGATGGACATCAATCTTCACATCATGCCACAAGTTTTCGATTGGATTTAGGTCTGGGCTCTGACTGGGCCACTCAAGGACGTTTACTTTTTGTTTCTTAGCCACTCCAGTGGAGCTTTGACTGTGTGCTTTGGGTTGTTGTCATGCTGAAAGGTGAACTTCTGTCCTAGTTTCAGCTTTCTTGCAGAGGGCAACAGGTTTTCCTCAAGGACTTCTCTGTACTTTGCTCCATTCATTTTCCCTTCTATCCTGACAAGGCCCCAGTCCCTGCCAATGAAAAACATCCCCATAACATGATGCTGCCATCACCATGCTTCACAGTACCACAGGGATGATGTTGTTTGGGTGATGCGATGTGTTGGGTTTGCGAAAAACATAACTCTTTGCATTTAGGCCAAAAAAATTCCATTTTAGTTTTGTCAGACCACAAAGCTTTTTGCCACATGGCTGCAGAATCTCCTGAGTGTTGTTTGCATACTTCAAACATGATTCAAGGTGGGCTTTCTTGCGTAATGGCTTCCTTCTTTCTACCCTACCATACAGGCCAGATTTGTGCAGTGCTTTGGATATTGTTGTCACATACACACTTTGACCAGTCTTGGCCATAAAAGCCTGTACCTCTTGCAAAGTTGCCATTGGCCTCTTGGTAGCGTCTCTGATCAGTCTCCTTCTTGCTCTGTCATCCAGTTTGGAGGGACGGTCTGATCTAGGCAGGTTCTTGGTGGTGCCATACACCTTCCACTTCTTAATAATCATCTTGACCGTGCTCCAAGGGATATTCAAGGCCTTTGATATATATTTTTTTATACCCATCCCCGATCTGTGCCTTTCAACAACTTTGTCCCGGAGTTCTTTTGAAAGTGCCTTGGTGCTCATTGTTGCACTACCCAGCAGAGGGAACCTGCAGGTACTGCTGAATTTATCCTGAAATCATGTGAATCACTACAATTTAACACAGGTGGAGGCCACTTAACTTGGTGTGTGATTTTGAAGGTGATTGTTTACACCTGAGCTAATTTAGGATTGCTATTACAAGGGGGGTGGACACTTATCCAACCAAGCTATTTCTGTTTTTCTTTTTAATTAATTTTCTGCAAATTTCTAGAATTTTTTTTTTTCACTTGGAATTTGTAGGGTAGGCTGTGTAGATAAATAAAAAAAAAAAAAAAAAAAATTTAATGCATTTTAATTCCAGGCTATAAGGCAACAAAAGGTGAACATTTTGAAAGGGGTGTAGACTTTCTATAGGCACTGTGTATTGTTTAAAGAATATTCACACTTCTTGTCACCTGCTAAAGTTACTATTACAGAGTTGTTAAGAAGATCCAGTAGCCTCTTATTTAGCTACAGATATGTTGTACAAAATCACAGGGATGACCCACTTCAGCCATAGATGGTGTATTTCATACAAATGTCGTTTCTGTAGAAAATGTCATATGCTTTTCAGTCTGTTATTGGTCACGGTTTAGATAGATTATTTGTGTGGTATTAAAACACCTAAAGAAGAATAAAGTAAACTGCCCCTCTATTCACGGACTGACTGTTGTGTTATTTGTGGTCCAGGTCTAGAGGGCCTGGGTTTTACAGTAGTTACCAGAGACTCCTCAGTCCACGGGCCTGGCCCCATCCTGGTGAAAAACATACTGCCAAGAGGAGCTGCTGTGAAAGATGGCAGAATGCAGTCTGGAGACAGGATCCTGGAGGTAAACCCAACTTAATTGTCTATCACAGACAGTGTCTCTTTATTTTCTCTCTATATTCATGGAATTACTGTAGAATGAGATTTAGCTTTTAATGTCGTTTAGTTTTTTTTGTTCTGCTTGTAACTTTTCTGGAAAACAAAGTCAACAAATTAGAACAGTTATATAGATATGCTGTTTCCATTTAGTAGTTTTCAGCTCTTGGTTGTGATTAAAAGGATAGAAATATGAAGCATTTAAGTGAACACCAAAAAGAGAGGACAAGCTACTTGGACACCCTAGCTGGTTTGTGGAGGTGGGACATTTGCTCCCTATTTTACTCCACTCAGAAAAATCACTTGCTAAGTATCCTGTCATCCAATCAGTGCAATACCAATGTGAGGGGAACATTGTATTGAATAAATACAATACAGTATCTTAATATTAATAACTTTTTAAGTAGTTCTCGTAGCCTAGAAAAAAGGGGAAGGCCAACACGTACTTGTAACATTGGGATGTTGACCTTTACGTTCAGAGAAATAAGGAACCAACAAAAAAATAAATAAATCAGGGTGGAACCACCTAAAATATTTCACTCCAGCCTCATTCTGAAGGTTTGGAAATGCCAAGTTTACAAATGGTTTAGTTGTGGTTTTTATGTGGCTGAACTTTTTTTTTGATAGGTGAATGGCAGAGACATCGCTGGTAAAAGCCAAGAAGAACTGGTTGCTATGTTACGAGGTACCAAACAAGGAGAAACGGTGTCTCTCATTGTGGCACGTCAGGAAGAAGTCTTCTTACCTCGAGAGCTGGTAAGCTTGCATTGCGGGGAGTGGGGGTGCATGCAGAAATGTGATTGTCATGTTGTTGCTAAACCTATTTGTGTAGTAAACATACCATCTAAATTTACAGCCCAATAGATTACTGTTTTAATTGTGGCAAGCTGTTTAATAGGTTTTTTGTTTATACAGGACCTAATTTGAGCTGTATCTGAACATCATATTAGCAGCTCTACATGTGTAAAACTAGTGCATGGTGCAGTTATACAGTAAGTAAGGTAAACAAACAGCAAAAAAGTCCATTGAAGAGGTCAAAGGTTTTGAGCAAAACATGTACACATTAAAAAAAAAAATTAATTCTGGTCTGTGTGAATTGCCTATACAAGGGACCAATTAAGTGCTTTTTATAAGCTTAATTGGTCAAATTACTTAATTTAGGGTATAGTTACAAAAAACAAGCGGTACACAGACCCTCCATGACAAGGATTGGAGACTCCTGGCCTATACCGTCACAGAGCCGTGATATTTTATGCCGTCTCTGAACCCCCTCGTGCTTCATGCTGACACTGAAACACTATAGTGGACGTGCATTGAAAGTCAGCATTTCACATGACTGTATACCGGAGGTGTTGGGTATTTTTGTTGTCGGTGTTACACGCTTTCATTTTTTTCAAATACAATGACTGATCAAGAACGAGGTAGTAATTGGAGACAGGAAGAAGTTAAGGAATTGTTAACTTTACAATTCTATGAGTGGCAGCTACTAAACAGATACAGCACTTTGAACTGTGCAGTAGAATTTGGGGGCACAGACCCCAATCCACTTAATGTGATCGGGGGACTTCTCTCGAATGCAGAGGAAACTCAAAGTGAGCAACAAACACAACAGTTTGATATATATATATATATATATATATATATATATATATATATATATATATATATATATATATATATATATAAAACATCTGCAATTTTTAGTAGCTGATAGTATATCCAATAAGTAGAACTTTTAATTTTTTTTGATGGTCGCCAACATTACAACTTTTAATATGCTGCAGTTGGTATCAGACAGCTAAATGAAAATAATATTAATAATGCGTCCCTACTTAAATATTTTTATTTCAATTTTCCACATATGTACTATATATATATAGAGTACAATGCAAGCACATGGACATTTACAGTACACTACAGTTCTGCAGCGCCATTCATTAAAAGATAAGAAATTGATATATACATTTTTTATTTTTTTTTTAAATCGCTTACCCATGTTGTTCCGCTTATTTATATATTTGTTTTGTTTTGTGTCTCTTGCCATGAAAATTGACAGGTTTGGAAGCTGTTTGGAACTCACATGATTCATTTGGGTATGTGAAAGGGGTATGACGGTATTATATTGCGCAATTACGTGATGTGGGAATGGGTATTTTGAATAATTTTTTTTTAACATCTCTGTGATGGGATCAGTAGCGGCATTTGTGTTGTTTTCATTAAAAAAAGAAGCACATTAGACTAGAGTGGTACCCATTTTAATTAGATTATGATTAAACAGATATGCAGGTACTATATGCTGTTTGTTGCAGTTTTTTTTTTTTTTTACTCGCTTTATAACTTTAAAATTGCTTTGTATCATTCAAAACAAAAACATTACATTTCATACAATATATAATAAAAGTCTGATTAGTTAGACACTGTAAAAGGTGTATAACTGTGTCATTTAAAGATTCTGCAGAAGTCTACTTAATAGAAAAGACTGTTTTGTAAATTTATTTTCTGGATATGCAAAATGTATTGTTTCAGCACCACTTCAGAAACAAACCCCATTCCTCAGCCTGTCTGTCCCCACTAGGTCCCCTCCTGAACTAGGTCTCCGTCTTCCATAGTCCTGAGCTTGATTGATTCCTTCAACTGGCACGCTTGATCTTTCTTGTGTGTGGCGGCCCCGAAAAGAGGAAGCAAAGCATTTCCTCCTTTTGTCTTATCCCTGTTGTTCCCTTTTTCTTTAACCCCTCCACTGTCCCCCTAGTATGGTTTAACTGTCTTCCCTTACAAATCACTGCACCACCTCCTCCAGAAGTGTGTTTATTTTTCTTCTGTTATCGGCCAGTGTTTTTTACGGTACTGAATTGGGCTGGCGACAGCTCCTTCGCACATGTTTCACCAGCTATACAGGAAGTGCTCAAACATGCTGGTCCCTGTGATCTGACCTTGCATCACTTTGCAGCTGTGTGCTGCCTCTTCCCCTCACGGCTCCTTTTGAAAGAGTGCCAAAACGAACTTGTTTTTCTGCACATTTCAGCAGTTTTGGAAAATAACATTGGACTGTGGGGGGTGTGTGTGTGTTTAGTATTGAATACAATAACATGACCTCCTTTATATGTGTTACTCGAGGAATTGTACTTATTTGTTTAATTATACATTTTAAGGGTTAAAGGTTCATAATGCCATTTGTTAATTTGTGTCATTGCTAACAGCACTGAACTAAACCATTGAGGTGCTTGCTGAGTACTTTGTAGCAGACTTGCATTTGTGTTCTACAGTATGTAAAATCACTTTGCCATCTCGTAGTTCTAAATAAATTACAAAAAAAAAAGCACCACTTGCTGTGCTTATACTTTGAGAACAATTTGGTATAATAATAATAATAATAATAAACAACCTGCTGATTTTTATTCATTTTAAATTGTACAGAATTAAACATTTTTAAAACCCTTAACCATTTATAGAATGATCAGGTAGAACACATATAGAACCAATGGAATTAAAAGCCTTTCCTTGTCCATTAACAAAATGTCCAGTGGCACTTAGGAAGAGCATTCCATTGGTTAACGCGTTAAAAGGCAGCTTCCGAATGAAAGCTGTCCATTACCTGTTGAAAAGCAGCTCGCAGCGAGTGATGTGCTGCCCCCAGCAATCCACCCATGAAGCACAGGGGCTTGGCTATCACTAAAGGCAGACACCACAGCTGACTCTTACTGTGTTTCCCAGATGGGAGTGTCATCCTGCTGATGTGTCCAAACACAACAAGGGTGATGACAGATGGCTTGTGTCGTCCTGTCTTCAAACAAACCAACATTTTGCACCATCTATAATCCAGTGCCTAACACATTTAAAAAAAAAAAAATAAAATAAAATAAAATAAAGGTCTTCATAGAGCATTAACCCGTGAGTAAACCCAGTACTCATTCTGTCTTCCGAGGGCTCCCTGGGGGGCTGGATTCAGTCATATCAAGGTTGGTTTTGATGGATCTTTATCTATCTTTAGAATGAGGCTTTTAAAGAGAATTTATAGATGCAAGTTGAGGACTGGTAAGGGTTGAAATACTGTAAGTCTTTTAAAGATACCATGCCCCATAGACTGCCAGTAATCTTTCAAAGGGCAGTCGACTGTCTGATTGTAGCAATCAGAACAGTTAAGGAGATTGCTTTTGTGTCGATGGGATAAAAATTGCCTTGTCATTTTGAAGGTGCCTGTCTGCTGTTATTTTAAATGATCCCTTCTTTTAACAAGAAGTAAAATGCTTTATAGTAACTGTCAAGTGTAATTACATATAACTAGCTTATTATTTCTTATTGAATTTGTGTTAAATTCATATGAAGTAATTTATTCAGATTGACTCCTACTTCATAACACACAAGCCCTTTTTCTGAAGTGCCTCCAGTATGAGCAAGTGTGGACTGCTTAATTGATGATGATTTGGATACAAAATAAATATGTACGTAGGTAAAGTATTGCGTTTGAATTAATGACACTTATAAAAGCTGTACTGTTTTTACTTCTCCATGCAGTAGTAGTTGATTTATTTAATGTATGTTTTTTCATGAGCTTAACCTTAGTTTGTTAATTAGTCAATTGAGTCATCAGTCTTGTTTTTCAGTAGAATGCTAGACTATCATATGCATTTTTATTTTTTTGGTTTTATTATTTAAGAGGGGGCTGTGTCAGTCTATATTTTAAGCAGGAAATCCTGAGTTAAATAGAAGTACATTTTAAAAATGGTATTTGCTAAAATGCATGCTGGCATCGCTTTAAAATCTCATAGTGAAGTTATGAATCGTTAACTGTATTTGAATACCTGTTTTGAACATATACAAGCATTTGCTAAACCCATTTAAAAACCCAAAACAAGCAGTTACCATATGGTCACAATGTCTATAAAGGGCCAATATGAGATGTGATATTGTACAGTTCATTCTGCTACACACAGCTGTGGGGTTTTATAATATTCTAAGCAAACGTTTCTGATTTGATAAATCTGCTCATGATGTACAAAACAGACATCCATAAACAACTTGCATTACTTCCTCAATACAACGCAAATCGTCCTTGCCAAGAAAGAGATCACGTCCCCCAGGACTCCTTTTGACTTCCAGGTCAGGACTGGGTTACTAGCTAAATAATGCATTTAATAACTCAAACTAAATCATCTGTTACCCAGAGAGAACCCCTCTCTGTTTCATGTAGCTGCTTAAAAAAAATACAGTACAGTTCAATTTATAGTTCAACAGTAAAATAAGGCCTGTA
This sequence comes from Polyodon spathula, assembly GCF_017654505.1. NCBI lineage: Eukaryota > Metazoa > Chordata > Actinopteri > Acipenseriformes > Polyodontidae > Polyodon > Polyodon spathula. Next base: position 32,835,167 of record NC_054543.1, on the reverse strand, counting down.
GCCTTTGTGTCGAGACCCATCTGCCCTTGTAACCTGTCAGCTGTGTAAAGTGGATTGGAATGCTTTTGCAGCCAGGAATAAGACCATGTAAGTGACTGCTCTGTCCAAAGAAATCCAAAAGTAAAATACAGTGTTTTAACACTATTTGTAGCTTCATCCCACTGATTCACACTTCACACACACACACACACACACACACACACATACACACACACAGTGGTTAATTTGTGCACCTCTTCAGCTAGTTAAAAATGTCATAGTGTTTTGCTCGCAAATGCATTTTCTTAAAATTCTCAACAAAGTACGCTGCCAGTGACATTTAATTACTTTACAATTTCAGCTACTTACTATTAAGATAACCCTGGCTGCAAAAAAAGGACTTGTGACTCGTTTTTTATACACAAATAAGCTTAGTTGCTTTGATTGAATGAGCACTACACAACAAGCTGCACTATGAAAGCTGAACATTCATTTCAATAAACAACAAGTTTATTTTTTACTTTTAAATACCACTTCTTCTGATTATTACTACTGCTTAATAACAGGAACAACGTCTTATTTAGGGTTGTTGCTGAAATGAAACGCTTTCATGCCTGCCTGTACCTGGAACCTTACACTTAACTTCCCCTAAAAAAATATAAAAACAATAACAACGGTCGGGTTCTCTTGCCTTTTTTCAATGAATAGAATTTAATTAATAGAGTATAAAAACAAACCAAAATAACAACTGTCTAGCCTAAACTGAATTATTATTATTATTATTATTATTATTATTATTATTATTATTCAAACTCCACAAACTGCGGGTTCTGTTGCATTCACAGCACTGATAATGTTTGATATGGATAGATGTTACAGTGCGGACAATGGGTTAAGCCAATGTTTGTTTGTTTGTTTGTTTATCTGTTTATTTATTTATTTATTTTTTATCAATGTCGGCCTTCTGGAGTCATCTGAATGCCTGTCCACTTTCAAATACCAAGTCATAACAAACACAATAATAGAGCTTATACACAGAGCAAAAAAAAAGTAGAAAATACATAGTCACCGCCCCCTACTCCTCCCCTCCTCCCTTTAATGTATTTTTCTGCACGTACTGCTCCATTGTATGTTATGTAGAATACATGATTAGAAAAACACTAGTACATGCTCTTTCAAGTAAACTTGGCATGATTTTGAATGTGCGGTTCATAAGAACGATATTGTCATTGCTTGCGCCCCGGCACCTCTTTCTTTACAAATTAAGCACTGCACACATAACAGTAATATGTATAGTTGGCTGTTTTTTTTTCCCATTAAGCTAAAGTAAACACAAAACTGGGACATTTGTACATACTGTATGAACCCCTGTCACAGTGGAAAAGCCCATAGAGGTCATTGTAGTTTTCGCAAACGGCCTCTGCATTGATGTAAAATATACCTCTGGCTATAAGAGAGATCTTTCTTTTTTTGTGGTATTCTTGGAAAGCTCAGTAAGCCTTTAATAAAATACACATGGCTGTGTGTACTATAAAAACACATGGCCCACGATATATTTATTTGATCTTAACTTTCAAATACTGTGTTCCCTTTTGGCTTCCTGGGAGGTAGAACCATAGGATTATTTGTTTTCTCAGTCCCTTTGCTTTTTCACATCTAAACTGTATAATTGTTCCAAAGGGAAAAGCTAAACTTATCACATAAACTGTGTTTATGTAAAGGATATAAACAGTAAAGCTGGAACCACAAAGAACCCTTCAAATATCTGACATAATGTGTAAGAGACATTTTTGGTTACAATTGTAATAAACAAGTGCAGCATATGTATTATTATTTGTAAAGAGAGCCACAGCAGTTGCTTTACGCAGAAGAAACGTGACTGTCTCTATATGCTGTTGTGCAGTTTGTATCTTATTTGTAGAAAACAAATAACCTGAAACTCAACCGTATATAAAGCCTAAAGCTATGGGAATTGAACACTTAATCTGATGCATTTTCTCACACCATTTTCATCTGTTAACCACATCAAAGAGTACATTTGCCCTATTTAAAACCAGTGCTTTAAAAGTAAAAGCTAGGGTTTTATTTTTTAGTCTGCTTTTTGTTCCACAGATTCAGTGATAATAAAAATTACTACGTAAACCTCCTAAGACTTTCTAACCCAAATTACAGAGAACAAATCAAAGAAAGCGCTGGCTTTTGAAGTTACTCAATACCACAGGGAAGACCATTTGCCCATGTGTGGTCTGACACACGGAGTAAAGAAAATGAAGACTACAACCTTTCAACTCCATAACACACCTCTCTGCTCTCTCACTATTTGCCAAAAATAAAGACAACACATAACTCCTTTATTTCATTCAGAAGCCAAGAGTGTCTTCATTTCTGCTGAAAAATGAAGACTAAAAAGGCCCATGGGAGAATATCATTATGGAACAATTTGGCAGGGTTAGGCAACACATTGCAAGGCTGTGACAGTGAAACAGTCAAGGACACTGGGCAGGTAGTGGAATAAATGTAGTTTCCTTTCCTGCTCCCACTGGAGATTAAAAAAAAAAAAAAAAAAAAAAAAAAAAGTTTAAATAAATAAATAAATAAATAAAACTGTCCGTGTAACCGGCTCTTTTAATACCTTGTTAAACCGTCCCAAATCCGTTGTGTAACGTTCCGAACACTGCCACTTGTCAGTTCCCTGTGACCCGTCCATCACCTTCTTACATTATAAAAATCTCTGCTATAGGCTTGAAGAAAATATGCCTGGATACAGTGATCCTCTTATCAGAAATGCTGGATCATATTACCTAAATTAGCCAATTAAAAGTGCAGTGGTCATCTGAAATTAATAATGAGCTGGAATGAATGTTTAATGTTTAATTGACCTTGTCCTGGGAGGGATTTTCTGAGGAAGATTATAGCTGAAACACTCAGTGTTCATGCATTTCATTATCATAAATGAGGCTCCAATACAGTAAACATTATTCTCTCTCTCTCTCTCTCTCTCTCCATCTCATCACAGGCCCAATCCCTTATTGTGTAAAAAAGGATTGTGTGACACATTTGCACTGTGCATGGTAACTGGATGTGCTGTTATCACCTTTTTATTTCTTCTTTTTTTATCTACTTTGGAAGTCAAGTTATAATCTAGAGTGGATTTACAGACAGGCGAGATTAGAAGATATTGCGTATTACAAATATGAAATAGAAGGCTTAATCCATTCCCTTTGATCACATCTACACTAATGACAAAGCATTGGACCTTTCCAAGCTTTGAGTAAGGATATAGGAGCTGACATGTCAGCCATCAAAAACATCTTGGTTACAGTCATTACATTGATGAGTTAGACACATCTTTGCTTTCCTCATCAGGTTTCCTTTTCTCACAAAACATTTTCTCAGAAAAATAAAAACTGTTACTTTCAAGTTTTGAAGTTTTTTTTATTTTTTTTAAATAAAGTTACTATGTGTTTGTTTTAATTATTCTGAAATTATAATAAATTATACATTTCAGGCATGTTTGGTGTCACTTTTCAAAGGCTATAAAATCCTTCTCAGAACATTAAACTTTATTGTGGTTAAATTACTTTTAATTCTTGGTCGTGTTGACCCCAGAGTTTAATAAGTGTATTGTCTTAGAACATACATGGTGTTTTATAGTTCGGAACTGAGAAAGCAGCAGGCTTCTGGCCACCAACAGGCATTGTGTTATCGGTGAGACAAGCTGGATAAAAGCCGAAGCGTTGAAGGACAGAGACGAACCACCCAATCCTATTATACGTGTCTTTGTAGGTTAAATATAGTTGACAAAATCTTCCAAACAGGATAACAGCTGTCAAAACACAATATGAACCAGCTAAGCAAAAAAATTATTGTGCCACTTAGATTGTGAGAAACCACTGTACAGTTTATTTTTTATTGTTATTCTGTTTCCCTATTATATAGTATCTGTGCCCTTATGGTCTGTTCCTTATTTAGTGCCAGAAACCATACAGTTCCTTATTTGTTTGAATGTACAGTACACATTAAAACATTCCTCGTACTGTGGTCAGTTTAATTATTGTGATACAAAAATACTTCTTGGCATGACACCGAATTTAAATATGCATTGGTATATATTTAGAGTTAGTACAGTATTTGTGAAACAATTTGGACATTGTCTATATTGTACGACATAGCAGTGAGTAGTGCGCTCGGAACTTGAAGGTTTCAAGTCTCAAGCCGGGTTATGACTCATGGGACTGGATTCCAGCGTGAAAGGACATACAATCTGAAAGCCCTGTCCTCTGTCAATCAAGCCAGAATTTCAGGGTAGCTGGCAGTTCACAGTGGGAAGACCTCAATGAAAAGGCCTGGAGTGTAGACAGACACCCAGTCACAAAGACAGGTTGACCAAGGTCCTGCAGGGACCTGTGGGTTACAAGTCAGGTTTTTAAAATCACACCAGTTGTCTGTGGGAGCATAGTGTGCAGCTGCAAGGAGTGCTGTAATGTGCCAACTTATTGTTGCTCAGGTCAGCTCCCTAGTACCTCAGTTTTGAACACTTTTGGGTCTATTCAATTGATCTAAAAACGATGGTTGAACTAAATGCCATCCTTGTGAAAACATCTCCTAACAGTGTGTGTGAATCTCTTTTGTGTATTTCTGTCTTTTAAAACTAAAATGCCAGCAACATTTCTAATATGTACAGAATAGTAGTATTCTGTCAAGCACTAACTTAACTTAATACAGTCATTATGAAAAGTAGCATGGAAGAATACAGTTTGCATAATAGACAGCATAAACAGGTATATCTCTGTATGGCAACATGGCCCTTGGGTGCTATTTATCAACTTAAAAATAAAAATACATTGAATCAAACACATGTTGTTTATGATGAAGCTCTTTTCAGAACACTCATGTGAAACTTTTTTTTTTTTTTTTTTTTAATTATCTCTGGACTATGAAACCCTCTGTGTAGGATTATTTGGCTTCATCTTACCTCCCACGTCAAGTGAACATAATTTAGAACTGCATTAGATAAACATGGATATATCTAAAGTGACTTTTAAAATGCATTTTTATGAGGTGTGGATTCTTGTAAATTGCATATAGATGGTATCAGGATTTTCACAAGGAGTGATTCTTGCTCAAGGACAGAAATGTGTTTATTAAATTTAAATGGCATGTATTATATATTTATTTTTCAGTTTCAATCATTATTGATTTATTCAATTTGTGCGCTGTGGTGAGATTTTGACATCTTTTGATAGCTTACGCTGTGGCATACTTACATACACATCACAGACTGTATTTTAAGAATGCTTCACGAAAAAATAAAAACTTGAGGCCTTTTGGATCTTGGACATGCATTCTTTAAAATACCAATCTTTTAAAACCCTAATGTTAATTTATTCTTTATACAGGGGTTCACTTAGCTTTTATGATTAGGTTCTAAAGTGAGTACTAGCAGAAATGGTTTGATATGCAATCATCATCCAAGTTGCTGTCTAGATACACCTCCTCCTCTGACAGTTCAAACAATTTGGATGTCAAAGATCAGGGGTGAAAAGTATCACACGAATTACATTAAATTAGGACATGTTTCTATTATTATTATTATTATTATTATTATTATTATTATTATTATTATTATTATTATTATTAATTAGCAACCATAGATGATGATAGTTTCTCATTGGGTCTGGACTATTCACATGACTCACCCACGCTTATCAGGAGAAAAGGTTTGTGTTGTGTGAGAAGTTGAATGGGGAGCTTGATTAGGGAGTTATGTAATAATTTAGCACCAGTACAGTAGGCTCTCTCTCATATTAAGTTTTAATATGATTTACACCCCTGTCAAGGATGTTGGGTTCAGAATCAAAGGTTTCAGTGGTCCGCTTACACATATGAATATGCATCAGGAAGGCGTGAGGCTGATATGTGAAAACCCGTGCTCACAAGCAGCACTGCTTAATGGCGGTGTCAGAAACAACAACAACAGTTTATGAATGTTTAAGTAGGAATACGGATTGCTGGTTATTACATTTTTAACAAATCATCATGTGTTCTGTTCATTTCAATAGCCTAGCACCAAATTCCAGCCCTGAGGATTCAAAAGCAAAAAGCAAAGCACTTCAGGGGGCTCCCAAGTGGCGCATCAGGTAAAGGCACTCTGCATGGAGTGCAGGATGTGCCCTATAGCCTGGAGGTCACCAGTTCAAGTCCAGGCTATTCCACTGCTGATCATGGAAGGGAGTTCCCATGGGGCAGCACACAATTGGCTGAGCGCTGACCAGGGGCAGGCCTGTAGAGTGAAAAGAAGCAGACAGCTGATGGCACACGTTTCAGAAGACACTTGTGTCCTTCTTCGACCCTCGCGAGTCAGCGCGTGGGTAGGAGCAGTGAACAAGGATGAAATAATAATAATTGGGCTTACCAAATTGGGGAGAAAATAAGAAAAATAATTGATGATTACAAATTAGAAAAAAAAAGAAAAGCACTTCAGTTGTTCACTTTATTAGTGTTGTTAAACACGTTAGCTTTATGACACAACAGCTTAAGCGAGATCCCTGCTATGGTTGTTTCAGTTGTCCATTAAAAGAAAATGATTGATGTTGTGAACTGGAGTGATTCCACCTATTGCTTTCTCTTTCATTTTTTTTAAATGTAAATCCTTTAAGCAGCCAATCTAGCGATAGCAAGGATGGACTTTTTGGTGAATAGGAAACCTCCTGCCTTGTGTGAAATATGGGGACTGGTATTTAAGTGATGTCAGCGATAATCAGCTTAGTTACCCGGAGATCATTGACAGATCCCAGAGACCTTGAGACTCACTAGAAAAGGTTAGGCAGGTATGGATCACAGCTGGATAATATCACAGCCTATATGAAAAATGCTTTCCTGTTGTACTAACAGTATGTATGTGCGTCAAAAAACAATATGGAAGTCCGCTTTTTTATTTTTATTGGTGCACATGTGTACCTGAGTACCAGTTATGTGAACCCCTGTCTATATATAAAGACACTATGGGTTTATTTTTCATAGATACTTACTCCAAATTGTCGATTTATTTATTTATTTATTTATTTATTTATTTTCAGAAAGGAAAAACACACCTAAACCAGAAATATACAAACTACACATTACATGTAGAGGTTTGTAGGTAGCCTTAAGTTGTTTCTTGTGGTAATGAAAATTGGAGTAAATAGCTTTCAGAATCTAGCCTGGTACATACTTAATCCTGTTACATATATGTAAAAAGAGCTATATCTTTTCCATAGGTAGTAGAGATCTCTCAGCTATATCTGTTCCATAGGTAGTAGAGATGCAAGTATCAATATGAATTGTGCTGTAGAGAACAGTATATATTATAATATATATATATATATATATATATATATATATATATATATATATATATATATATATATGGCTGCAACTGTTCTAAATTCGTTTATGTTCATGATGCTTCCCTGCTTTACATACAGCTATTGCTTTACATGGTTGCTTTCATTTTTACTATTATTGTATTGATTTAGTGCTCACTTTTTATAAAGCATGTTAGGTGAAACATAATAATTTGTAATATCAGGTGAAATAGTGTTATAATGTGTTAAAACGGCATGTCTTTCTCTTTGTGTTTTTAACAGAAGGGGGAGCAGGACTGTGTCATCCCCTTCCAGGAGGGTAAGGAGCAGATGATGTTCGAGGTCCCTCTGAATGACTCTGGCTCAGCTGGGCTGGGAGTGAGCCTGAAAGGGAACAAATCCCGAGAGACCGGAGCTGACCTTGGCATTTTCATCAAATCCATCATCCACGGCGGGGCTGCCTTTAAGGTATGGATCGTCTTGGGATGGTGTCAGCCTGCCGTATGACTCTAACAGTGAACGTGATCCTTTTGTGTTTGACATGATCAGGTAACAAATCACAGTTTAAGCAACCCAACTATGACCATATGCCTAATTTACACAGGGAAGAGGGGGCAGCATGCTTCAATCAAGTTTTCATTGACTGAAGATTGTTTTAGAATAAACCTTTTGCCCCAGCTATAGCAACTATCCCTTCCACTTTTGAAGCTAGTTATGCCAATTTACTCCTCTTGCTCCACAACCCAGAGCACTCTTCTGTTGGTTATGCCACCTCAAATGTAAACTTAACATAATGACATGTACATTACAGTAAGTAGCAGCAGTAGATATCATCCATAGCTTCAAACACTGGGATACGTCTAAATAAAGCCCAACTCTAAATGTATCTCTGCGAGTAATGCCAGTAATTAAACAGATCTACTGTAGTTGATTGATATGTGTTTATCTTTGCACCTGCGTTTCAGTATTTAAACCAGATTATGATGTAGCTGTGGTACAGAATATACTTTTCTTTAGCTGGGAAAGAAGCTGTGCTTTTATAGACACGCTTAGCCCAGACTTGGAAAGAACGTCCCTTTGGCATTAATTTGAAGACAGTCTTTTCTTGCTGTCTGTGAGGCAGAGTAATCAGACTCTCTCTAAAAAAGTACATTTGTATTTTAATACACTTAATGCTCCAATCTGTAATCTCTTTCTTTTTCTCCGCAATTCCCTGTTGTGTGTTAAGAGGTTCTAAACTGTTCATAAATTTAACATTCTGACATATTGGCTGCTGAGTCCGCCTCTCTCTGTAATTAATAATGTACAGCAGCCTAGTTACAGTTAATGTTGCAATACATGGGATGTGAGTCATATTTCACATTTCATGTAAACCCTTCATGTTTGTAATTTGTATTTAGCGTGTTTCGTGGCTGCTAATCCAGGCAGTCTCTGGCTTTGATTATTTTATTTAATAAAAGCATTCCTGTTTCACTCAGTTAAACTACATGTACGGGCGTACAGTACTGTCCAAAGTAATTTACTTACGATATTTAAGATGCATCATTTACAAAAGAAAATAATGATGTGCTGAATGTAACAGTTTGCTCATTTGGAAGTTTGTCTGTAGGAAAGATTGTAGACACATAGTTGATGTGTGGTAATTGCTATATTGCTTTATATGTGGGGGAAAAACAGGCACAAATTTGTATACCAAAACATCCCCCACATATTTTCAAATGATCCTGTAATCTTGTGAGCATTTCCCTATGATCTGACTGAGCACCTTTATGTGACCTGTCTAAAAATAAAATCCCCTGCCGCAGCTGTAAATTCAGAATTACAGATATCAATATCGGGAAAACATTGATTACCGTGGCGCATTTCAACTGTATATGGAAAATAAAAAATACAAATAATTAAGATCTAGAAGACATGTTGAAATGTAAATGTGACACACAAACTGGCGGGTGAACAGAGAGGTGCACCCATATAACCCCACAATCGGATACACCCAAGAATGTATGTCAAATGATGTTAATAACAAGTCTCATCACATTTTAATAAGTGTAGTGACTGACAGACAGACACCAGAATATCACCAGAACCACCAGGATCTTGAACTCTCAATAACCTATAGTAGGTCATGTTAATACCAAGTTTCATATCATATATATATATATATATATATATATATATATATATATATTTGTGTGTGTGTGTGTGTGTGACATACATTGTATGAAAGTATAACTATCTCCACAATATCCCTTTCACCTGGGAACAAATTTGGAAACTAATATATTCTCACAGGCACTCCCAACAAATGTATTCTCATGAACTTGGAAATTTCTCCATGGCTGTATAATCTGTAGCTCTTATTTCTAGCCCTTAACTTTTTCACACCCTTGGGTTGCCTAATCAGTACAAGAAGTTTTGAAATGCCAGTGAGAAAATGACCCTACCACCCTAACAGCAATATTTCATCAACATTTATTCATAAGGCATTCTTTCTCGTCTTCTTTCTCCGCATTCCTTTAAATTTCAAAGGTCACAGGCACTTCTGAAATAGGCAGAAGTGTGATATATTATTTATTGCCTGCTGAGTTTTTCAGGAGCCAGAAAGTGTGGTTACCGTCTCTGAGAATGTGGCTTGATGGAGTTCACTCATTGTGCCTAAAAAAAATATTTATTATATTATATATTAAATTATATATATATATATATATATATATATATATATATATATATATATATATTATTATATGTAACAACAAAAAAACCTGTTTGAGAATAAGTTTAAGATAGGGTGGAAAGTACTTTTTATGACTGTGCATACCATAAAACTTGCCTCCAGTTTTTATTTACAATTTTTTCCTGCAGACCTGGCGCATATTGGAGACCCATTATGTAACACAATTTTTGTTCCTGGGTAGTAAGTGTTATTTCCTAATTGCTTATGCCTCAAAAGTATAGAAAATGGCTATTATTCCCCACAAACTTTGCTTTTGTGACCAGGACAGTGATATTTCAAAATATCACTATTTCCAATGGGAAAATGGGAAAATGTGTGTCTTTTCGTTCACATAAAGTCAGAAAAAAACAACATATTTACAGTATAATTGTAAATCTCGAAAAACTACTCGCTTCTAAATCTTTTGTAGTCATCTTTGTGTTACTTTAGTATAAATACATGTTAATTTGGATTCATATGTTGTTTTTTTTCTGATTTTATGTGAACGAAAAGACACACATTTGCCCATTTTCCCATTGGAAATAGTGATATTTTGAAATATCACTGTCCTGGTCACAAAAGCAAAGTTTGTGGGGAATAATAGCCATGTTCTATACTTTTGAGGCATAAGCAATTAGGAAATAAAACTTACTACCCAGGAACAATTGTTTTTTTTTTTTTTTTTTTTTTTTTTTTTTTTTACACAGTGTTATTTGAGAACAGTGTTTATATTAGATCACTAGCTTCGCATGCTTCATGCGGTCATTGAGAAGCCACTGACACACAATCTTGCAGCAACATCATAACTCAATTTAAACATTCCAGCAACTTTGTTAAAAGGTTGTGTGTCAGTGGGAACTAAGTAACAGTGTGATTTTATAACAATTATTTTACACTCTCAAGTATAAAGCGAAAGGATACGGTATGCAAAACTTTGGAAAATGAACAAGCATAAGTACGAATTTGTGTTATAAACGGAATTAGATCTACCACTGTAGATAATAATAATAATAATAATAATAATAAATAATAATAATAATAATAATAATAATAATAATAATAATATTATGGGTGGCTTTGACGGCAATGACAGAGACCTGCCGTTTATTTACAATATTTGCCAGCTGACTCGCCGCGTACTGGAGACAGGCAATTATTTGAGACCTGGCAATTATTTGCAGTTTTGCAGTATGCATCCTTCTCCAGTGAAAACAAAGTCAGTTTTTAATTAAAGTAATGAGGCAGGCTCTGCACTAATTCTCTGGATGTCTGAAGGTCAGTCCAGGCCAGGCTAGGTTTTGCCTGGGAATTGAAAGGCCAGGTTAAAGGGCAGAGTGAAGGGGATGACAGCATGAAGAGGCTTTAAAATCCACATAAGCTTCCAAAGATATTCAGGGGTTAGTTTACTGCCATTATGTCATCGTCTCTGGATTAGGTTCCAATGCTTTGTTGACAGAAGTGTATTTCAGCTCCACAGGTGTAGCTTCTGGCTCAGTTTGGGTGAAAACCGGGTTTGCATTTGTAAAAAAAAAAAGAAAAAAAAAAGAAAAGGAGATTCCGTGCAGACTTGCAGTTTTAAAAGTTGCAAAGTTAAATTGCGATGCCACTTTAACCTTTAAACCACATACAGGTGTTGCACAAAAGCTGTAATGCCTGCTATGAAAATGGGAAAAGGTAACCATACAAGATACTACTGATAGGAGGTGATGAAAGAGGTTTTTAATTGTTCTATATGGGATACATGCATCAATTATTATCACCTGTTCTTTCAGCAAGGTTTGGAGTGGGAAATCTGCAGTCAAGTCTGCTCTCTAGAATAGCCCATAAGGTCATCATGTCTAGATATGGAAGAGGCAGCTTTTATGTCTGTCAGCATGGATGCTCTTTGCATAGTACATTTTGTAAGGAACAGCACATGTATACAAAGTATGTGCATCCCATTGAATATGTTCACTCTGTTATCTTGCCATACTGTATGTTTGTTTATTTTATCAATATCAATTAACACACTATAAACAGCAATAGTAGATACAAATGTTAAAAATAAAGACTATATGGCAGCAGGCAAAGATTCATACTGTATATGGAAACCCCAGCAATCTAAAGTTTAACATTTATGTAAGGAAATTGTGTTGGAGGTCTCATATTAGAACATAACAATACCTATTGTAAGTATCTTCATACAGGACCTGTGAATATTACATTTATGTTGTAAGGACTTTAAGTTCAATTAAACAGGAACACAGTACATTCTTTTTGCCTCTCCAATGGTTTATGGAAGCAGTTCTCCTCCGTGGATGAGAGATGAGAGAAAACGATCTAAGGGTTTTTTATAGCATAATTAGTATTCATCCTAATAAACTTCCAGTGCTCTTTTACACTCCATTTAACATTCAGGCAACATAATTCTCTGATAAGCAATCAAGTCCCTTGGAGCCTAGGAACTGTAACCCTTTCCATTAACAACTCAAGCTGCATTTGTTTAATACATGGGTGACTAAGAAAAAAAGGAAAATAATGAGCCACTGCTGTAGGCGTGTCCCCTGAGATGAGGACCTGTTCTGTGTTGCAGGATGGGCGCCTGAGGGTGAATGACCAGCTCATAGCAGTAAACGGGGAGTCTCTGCAGGGGAAATCCAACCACGAGGCCATGGAGACTCTGCGCCGCTCCATGTCGATGGAGGGGAACATTCGGGGGATGATTCAGCTGGTTGTGACCAGGAGGCTGGAAAAACAAAATGAGGTAATCATGCAATCCGGGACCTACGATTCAGGACTTGAACGTTTAGTTCTGATGAAACCAATCCAATATGATTATTCAATTTGTCTTTTGTTTCTCAACATTTAAATCATTTTACTTCCAGCTAATTTTGTTCAGTTTTAATTTTAATATTATACATATCTAGTAAGCTTATACCAATCAAAGCCCAACCATTTTTTTAAACAATACAGTAGGTGTTCAACATCTAATTATAAGAACAATTAAATGAAGCAACTTTTAATGTACTTTTTAAATGGATTATAATCTCATTACACCTTTTGGGCCTAAAAGGGTAGTAACTAAAGATAGTAATATTTGTTAGCATACCAACATTATTTCCAAATTGCAGCAAACATGTTAAAGTTGAAAAATAACAATTGCGGCACAGTTGTCTGTTAAACCATTAAAAAAAGATATAGGGCAAATGTGATATTAAGATAAAAGGAAGTGTCTGGGAAAATTGCAGCAAATCAATAAGGGACATATAAAGAGGTAAAGGAATTAATTTGTAAAGGCTTGGCTATGACTGCTTGAAGGGAGTAAAGTAATTGATCATAGTTAAGCGAACAGTCCGAACCTGTCTCAGTCAGTGTTGAACATTAAGAATAAAAATGATGTAATGTTTTTAGTATTGCTACAATTATCCCTGCATAGTTTTACAGATTAACTGCTAGTCTCCATAAATTAACATCTTCTGATGTACAAAGTGATGCCAAAATTAACTAATGAAAACAACTTTGTGTAGACAGCAGTCTTGAGTGGTGGAGGAGAGCTCCCATAGAGCTTGGGGTCAGAGGAGATTTGTTGCATTTCAGACAGATACTCATCAGGCTCATACTGCTGATGGTGCTAGTCCTCCCTCAAGCTGAACTGACAAGCACCCACAAGCTGGCTCTCCGTTCTTCACAGCCCAGATGTAACCCATCTGTGTGGCAAGGTGGGGAAAGCTTTCCAGACCACTCAGTGAAGTCGGTCAGACCCCCATTTGGGGATCCGACGCCTCTACCTATTCCAAGTCTTCGTTGATTCTAACCCACAGTATAATTTCTGTCAGACAACAGAGTACATTTTTCACATAGATACATGTCTATTGTAAACAGTTGAGACTAACAATCTATGAAGAATGTGTAACAAAGGTTTGATTTAACTGAATTCTTTTAAAACAAAGATGCATTTTTATAGGATGTTGCCTGAGCTCAATGATAATTCCATAATAGAGGTGGGGAGTGACTGTGACCTCCCCCACCCCCCCCACCCGTTCTCATTCCCGTCACAGTACTCCCCTGTACAGGTCAATGTGCTGCAACAATCTATTACAAGATTATTGGCAGAGTCAGTAATGTGGGCTACAATGACGAATCTGTTTCTACAAACTGAATACTTTAATTAGCCTGACTACTGATCAGTTGCTAGCGTATCGATTCATTCACTTTATCATAGAGAGAAAGCTGAATTTTAAAGCGAGTGTCTGCTGCTCTACTCTGCAGATTTGTAGCAATCCCAGGGGGGCAGCTTTAATTTAGTAATAGTTTGCCTTAATGGAATAAAAGCCTCAGCAAAACATGCTGTAATTTTGTTCAGTGGGGTTTGATTGAAGGGACTTTGTGAGATGATGCTTTTATATTGTTTCTGCGGTGACATCATTTTGATAGGAAGAGTGTGTTCTTCTTTGATACTTTATGCATAATTTGCATGTGTAGCATTTAAATGAGTTGAAGCTGCCAGGATTTACTGCATCAGCTGCAGCTTCTCTCACAAGCACAGTAGCTTCTTGCCAAAATTTTTATAAAATTAATTACAAATTGAACCTAAAAATTGGGCACCAGTCCGAATTAGGTCACATTAGATGGTTGATCATTGACGTTGATTTATTTTTATAGCCTCTGTAAACGACAAATAATTATCTGGGGTAAATCTGGGGCCATGTTTTAAAGTAGTAATTCTGCAATGATCCAGACAGATTGGCTAACAGTGTTGTCTGATATTGCTAATGATCTGAAATAAGTTTCTTATATAAACATAATAGTATAGGCTGTAGTAACTGATTTTCTACATAACATTCAATTTAAATGTAATTTTGTTAAAAAAATAAATAAATAAAATCAAACCAAGAAGGAAAAAAGGCCGCTAAACAATAGTAAAAAGAAACTGAAATAATCTCTAGCCTTAAAAGCCTTGGCACAGATGTTAAAGCTTTTAGCAAATGAGTGCCCCACTTGTACCAGTTCCTTTCTCCCTGCTGGGGTCTGGAGGAAAATGTTAATACGGTATCTCAAGGTCTAGTCACATTTTTTTCACCATAGCTTTTAAGCAACCATCTATGTACCTTGGCAGAATCAGATTATAGCAGCTTGGAAGATAATGAAATCAAGCTTGAGAAACGCCTGGTCTCCCCAGCTGCAGGGTCTCAGTCCCTGTTGAGGGATCTCCAGAACAATTGGCATAATGGGAATAGGAGACAGTTGTATAGTATCTATCTAGCTATCAATCAATCTGTCGATCTGTCTATCTCTAGCTATCTGTCTATCTATCTACCTCTAGCTATCTATCTTACCAACAGGATGATTACTGGCCATTGTTTCCTGATAAAAAAATAAATAAAATGTGGTAAGGCACCTATCAGTCGCTCAGTAATTCAATAGCATCACCAGGAAAGGCAATTATTTGGTATTGATAATGTATTCATTAATCACTAATTTAGCATTATAACACAGAGTCAACCACCCCATCCACCTGTTGTGCAATATTGTCTCCTGTCTCATTGCTGGCAAGCAACTGGAGGAATGATGTGGGGGAAGATCAAACAGAATTTCATGTAGTGGTCAAAAGAAGGTCTATTAATAGTTTGCTTCTTTAATAACAAGAGATACTAATAGCATTATTAGGGATTGACTTGGCTACAATATATAAAACAGTTTAACTAGCTGTCCTGCCCTTTGCTCTTTTTCTTTTGTACCCTCACATTCTGACTTATACCCATATCTCTAAAATTGAAAGCTTTGCTTCTACCTTGGAGTAATGGAGGCAGATAATATTTAAATGGAAGAATTGGCCCAAGAAAGCTTATTGATCCTCTTTTAATCTCATTTACATTCAGTCACTGTCTGAATTTGGTAACTTTGCTTTTTTTAATTTTTCTTCCACTTCATTCCTATTCACAGCCACTGAACTGACCACCCTCTCTCAAGTATACGCTAGCACACACACTTGTATTCCCACTAACATTCTCACACACAGGGTTGGCCACTTTATTATTAAAGTCAAAGAAGCTGGACCATGTCATGTGATCAACTTATATGTAAATGTAACTACAGTATGTAAGATCTAAGGTAACTGTGCAAAGGACGCCTGACCAGCTGGTATCCGAAATCAAGAGCCACTTTGTCACGTGTATTTGGGGAATTGCAGATGTCCTACAGTGGACTACCACTGCTGACAAGTCTATGGTCAGAAGGACCTAGGGACTAATAAGGAAGATAGTTGCAGTACACTGTGACACCGAGAGACGACAGTCAGTGCACACAATAACCCAAACACTGAAGGCAGGAAGTGAGCAAGCTGTTGAACAATGTGATTACAGAGTCACAGAGATACACAGGATGGATTTCCACCAGGTACTGAGTGGGAAGCTGTTTTATTACCTCCTTCCTCTCAAGGTGATGCATCCTGAATATATTTCCATAATCATTATTATAAAATGAGTATTTTAAATACTCTATTCTGATTGGTCAAAACAGGTCACATGACGGTGTTGATATTACAGCATATCACCATGGGTTTGAACTTTTTTTTCAAAAATGGGCAAATCACTGTCAGTTATCCATACACCAACAAAAATGGCAGACATATTGAAATTTATCACAATAAACCAACAAGATTTATGTAAATGTTGAACTTTTGAGAAACCGAAGTGTATGTGAGATATTGAATGAATCTGAATCGGACACCAGTGACTAATTGGCGAAGTAGTGAGAAAAAGCAAAGTATTCAAATAAATTCAAAACTTGCCATTCTGATCGCTCTGTTCCTTCTCCCTGAACTACAGCGTTTCCTTATCCCATTTTGAAAATAAATAGTTTAATAAATATCTCTTAAACGTTCAGCTTTTCACAAAAGATTTGGGTCCCTCTTAATAGAAACTTTGGGGTTTAAAGATGTTTTGTTGCCGTTGCTCCCGCTGTCTGTTCATCGGTCTGCCTGCCGGCTGCCACTGGACCCACCCCCTGCGCAGCTGTGTGATCTGATGCTGAACATTTAGAAATTCATCTTGACCGTTCCTGCCATACCTTAAATGTGTCCAGGTACGATGGTATCATGTCTTCTGCTGTGCCCTGCATTGTTTAAAATTGTTTCTTAACACTGGACCAGTAATTCTCCACGTTACCAAGCTATAAAGTACAAAGTCAGTTTGATAAGTGACCGGGTATTCCATGCAAATAACGTATTTCTCGCCACTGTGAAGCTGTAGCACAAATCTGGTACGGATACCTCCTGTTACTACCCTGCATAACAAAGGATGTTTAAAAAAAAAAAAAAAAAAAAAAAGCACTCTCAACTGATACTATTGCAGGTCTTGTGAGGAAGAGTCTGCGTGATTTAAAGGCAGTCGTATTTGTGCTGCGTGATTTAAAGGCAGACTCATTTGTGCTGAGTCATGAATAAAATGGGCAGTAATATTTTACTTTAAAATGTAATGAATAAACCAAGAATTACAAGAAGTGTAACAAATCAAAACTGCACTCTCAATGGCAATGTTCAGTTCAACATTTTTTTTTTTCTTTTTTTTTAATTAATGCATTTTTTTATGTTTTAAGGGACTATTTTTTCTAAGGTCAGGCAGAGGTGGAAGGATATTTAATAAAAATTACTTTTTTGTTCATTAAAACATGTTCTTGCGGTTTTTTTTTTTTTTTGTTTGTTTTTGTTTTGGAATGTTAGTTTATCCATTTTGTAAGTGCATTAAGGCACTTCAGGGTGTGGGATATACTCCAATATCCACACGCCCCGAGCAATTAACGCTTCGCCTTGTGACTTATAACGCACCCGGGCCTGTGGATATTAGCGTATATCACACACCTTGTTGTACCTTATTGCTTACATAAAGACATTGTTTTCTACATGTATTTTGTGTGTATAAATCAGAGTTATAGAAACTAGGTGATATTTTTTTTTTCAGTCATACATCGCCATGCAATGATTCAAATGTATTATTCAAGGCTTTTATGTAAAAAAAAAAAAAAAAAAAGGTCAGTCTCCTTAAAAATAAAAAATAAATAAATAAATAAATAAAAATAAAAACATTTTGGTGCTTCATATGTCAGCTTGATTTTTGTTTACGCATACAGCACACATTCATTTAAAAACAGGTTGCAATGGTAGGGAACAAGTAATAAAGGTTATTGTTGTACAGTCATGCTCGCACAAACCTATATATACATGACATTGACATTTAGGTAATTAACACAGCGCCTGCATGTTCAAATTTGACTTTCAAATCTGAACTTTGCATGAAGGTTTTCATAAGCATTCATGCCTTCAAACTTTGAAGATGGGGGGGGGGGGGGGGGGGGGGGGGGGGGGGGTTGTGGCTACAAAGCAGTACATTGAATATAATATATTCAAAAATGGAATGTTTGAGTGCTATTGTTTTGCATGTTTAGTGGGACGTAGTTTTCTTTTTAAAATGAAAGATGGATGAACTTCCACAGGTGACGTCCTGTGTACCTCACGCCAAGATTATATATTATTCATAACACGGCTAGTGCACTAAGCACTAACTAAACGAGCCGGCAAGTTTGTAATGAGTCTGCAAGATGTTTAATTTATTCTGGAAAAAAAAATATGGCCATTTCTTAAATGTTTTATTCCCTTAGTGAAGTTTGGGTTGGAAGACTGCAGTATTGCTCTTGTGAAACATCTGTCGTTTGTGAGGTTTTGAATATGGGAGCACATGCCTTCCAACTGAGCCATCTATTGCAATTGAGGTCTTGTCTTTCCACAACTGACTTATTTTGTTCTCTGACCTCCTATCATGTCTTTCTTAAAGAGAGTGGGTGCTCAGGAGTTACTTTTCATGGTGTTAGCTAGAAGTGTAATTTTTTTAAGAATGTGTCAAAGATTGTTTCTTGTTAAAATCCGCCCCTCTTGCCATATATGTATTTATGTTAGGTGTGATAAAGAATTGTATTATATGGTATCTTGAAAAAGGGTTAAATATAACCCATTAAATCAGAAATCAGTAGAGGTGTGTGATTGTTATACTTCGATATACTTTTGTTACCTTTGGATTCCATACATCAAGAAATATGAGTATAACCTGTGACGTTTACTTCCTTGTGTTTTAAGATTATACTTGTGTGTGTGAAAAAGAAATTGGCTATGGTATCTAAATGTAGCCAAATCACTTGTACTGGAAATTGACTTCCTTTTAAAGGATAGGGTTGTTTATCAGGACTTTTCTTTGTATTTATTATTATTATTATTATTATTATTTATTTATTTATTTATTTTTTTAATTTTGTCATTCACAAAAACGTTTTCTTTCTATTACAGGAGCATTATAATTCTGGAACACTTCAGAGTCCAGCTTTTGATAGCCATCAAGGTTGGCAGTCAACTAATAAGCCCAACGACCCTCTCCAACCAACTATGGTGACTAACAGTATATATGAAAGGATAGTTGGTAAGTAAGGCTTTGTGATTTAAGTGATGATCTTATATATTTTTTCCATGATATATTGTATATCTCTCCTTTTGAGTCTCATTTATATTCATGGCTTACAAAAATCTCTTGTTACAGTAATACAAAAGTCAGCAATACCTAAATGATACATGGTAATCTCAACACAGCTATTGAATTTACTTTGAAATGACTCCTTTAGAAGATGTATAGGCAGCGCCACAGCATTCCAATTTGTGGCTGTAGGACGGCTGAATATCAACCCAGTTCAATGTCATGATATATCTACTTATTGTTATTAACAGACAAACAAAGCCTCCAAAACAACATTCTGCAAAATAAGCAGGTTTTTACGAGTTCTTCCTCCACCAGCAAATTTATATTCACGCTGCCCTGCGTGATCTGATTTAGATGCATGTAGACCTTAAACAGTCAACATGATGAAATAAAATCCACAGCTGACACATCCACAAAACTGACATAATAAATTACTAAATAAAATGCATACTCCAAGAAAACATATTTAAAAAAAAAAAAAAAACAGCACAGTAGAGAATTCCTTGATACAGTAATCTGTTTTATCAGGGTCTTAATGCCATAAGGCAATTTGCAATATTTTTTGTGGAAAGAAACAATTTGACTTAATGCTACCAAACTAGTAAAAGGAAGATGGAGGTGTTTCTTACTAGTTTTGCAACAATAACAGCTTGATAATGTTACAGATTGTATTTTAGAAAAAAGATCTTGATAAATCCACCCAAGTTACTGTATTTAAATTGTTGTCAGAGACAAGATGCCTTTACTAAAATTATTATTAATTAACTTGAGCAGTCCAATTCAAAATAAAGAGGGACTAGATTTGTAAAAATACATTAAACATCATGATATTCGCGGTTCGATATGTATCATGATAAGTGTAGTGATCCAGATAAGATGTGTAATAAGATGAAAAGGTAATGTATTATTGATTCAAATTTCAAGGAGGGATTGTTAAACATGTATTCAATCCAACAATATATCTCATGGCAATCTATCAAGAGCCAGGTGCATGTGGGGGCATATCATTTTGAAAAACCTTTAGTATGAAAATGTGTACTGTAAAGTGTTACTTTATGCTTTATTAGGAACATTCCTAAGTACACAAATGTTGGTTTGAAGAACAATATAAATCACCACTTAAACGCTCTTTTTAATTTATTTTTTACTAGCTAATGAATGAAATTCATATTGCTTGAAGAAAATGTTATGAAATGAACATATATATTGGAGTAGACATTCCATGTATCCACCACCTCTGAGGGTTGTGTCTGAGTTTACCACTGTAAAAGATCAAACAGTGTTTTGGTGTTTAAAGTAACCTCTGGCTGCATGAACAGGACATTGCAGAAGCGCTGGAACATTCAAGAAGATTTCACAAATTTGAAAACTGTTCCAGAACACATATTTAAGCATGTTGGGTAACGCACTTTGCTAAAAACAGGCGATTACATGATATTAGTGATTTTCTAATGTATTATTATCCAGATTAAAGCCACAGCAGAGCTATAATCTCAGAAGCCAATATGTAATGTCATACATTTATTTTTTTATTTTTTTAAAGAGTGATGCTGCAGACTGAGAAAAGTATGAAACTCAAGGGGTGTATTATCAGTCCTTTATGTTTTAACACCAATAATTCCTTCAGAGAAGTTTGAGGTTTGATTTATCAGTGTCAGTCTTGGATGTGGAAGCACCTGCCACTCAAGTGCTTTCTGTCAGCTCACCATCAAAGCCTCTCAGATCTGCTGTCTTTGCAAACCAGTGTTGTGCAAAGGCCAGCACAAAAAAATATGTGCTACGTATTACAAGTGTTTCTTGTCAGTCCTCTTATTTTGCAATTTATCTTGAATTTGCAATTGTTGACAGCAACTTAATAAGACACGTGTCAAAAGAACGAGGTGCTATTTTTGGAGGGACAAAATGAGTCACTTTACGCATTATATAGCTAGGAGTCCAAAGGAGTTAACACTAATACATCTGCAATAAAACAAATCAAAGATTAGTCACTGTTTTAATGATATGTTTAGTAATAAAAATACTGTTGCATTTAAGACCAGCTCTGTTCATGATGCTAGCTTCTTAGATTAAAAACACATTACTGATCCAGTCTCACCCTTAACTGCATGCTGTTCCCTTATAGTGCTGCTTTTTATCTAAAGACATCCTAACCGTGACATAAATGCTCTTACGTCAAGGTTTTGAAATTGATAGAAGCATTAAAAGAGACCTCGCCTCCATCAAGTAAACATATTGCCTGTTCTAAAGGCATCAAACAAAAATAAGATGATCATCAAGGCGATAGTCATATATCCTTCAGGCTTGAGAAAAAAAAAAGGGATGATAAAAATTGTATCTCGAGCGAGCAGCTGGAGACCTTGGTTTTATATCCTTGACCTACTGAGTTAGACATTCAAAAAGTTTTAAAGCATTCTGATTTCAGAAACTCGTAGCAGCACATCGGTTGCCTTGAACTCCTGTGTGGAGTGTTACACAGTAGACCAAGGAGTGACAGTGTTTCTTCTTATAACTTTCAGTGAATAAGTCAATGATGAATGGGAGAAATGAAGACGAGCAGGAGGAAGAATATGGTGAGGAGGATGATGACCTGCTACCCCCACCGCTTCCACCCCACCCTAACGATGAGCTGCTCATGCGAACAACTCCTCTAAGACCAGAACGCCACAGGAGGTAACACGGAACCCTGCTACTTCAGCTTAATGCACTGATTCACATTCTCTCTGATATAAAATATCACAGTTAACTTAACTAAGTATTCTTCTTCTTGATTAGACTCAATTGTGACGACTTTTCAAGTGGTTTTGTGATGTAAACCAGTGTCCACAGGGTTAAGCTGAGACTACCAAACTGATTTCAGTGAACCCAGGCAAATTAATTACCATCCTGCTCCACCCACTTATCTTTTAACTGTCAAAACTAGGCGTAAAACATTTGTCTTCCAAAAACAAATCTTGACCAGTACTGTATTCCCAGAAAAAAAAAAGTCCTATTTATAGCCGACAGTCCATGTGTAATATATGAAGTGTTCAATTCAAGGATCCAGCAAGTCTTTTCTAATTGGGTTGAGTTTTGTACATGTTTTCTGTTAATTGTACTTTGTTGGTTAAATTAGCGAGTCAAGCCAAATCACATTTCCCTTCTAATTTGTTTACGTCAATGAGTAGGCCTGCAGTCCAGGGCTAGCATGTCTGTACCATTAAGATATTAAGATGTTATTAAGTTCAAAATTGCATTAATAACTACATGAAAAACATCTATCGTTAAGCATTATCTGCTGACAAGGACTCAAATGTGCAGTTTTGAAAAGTGCATTTAAAAAATGACAACTGCTACTACACGAGGTTTAAAAAAAGCTTTGTTTGCAAACCTCTGTTGTAGTCATTTTACCAGGAGAGTGAAATTGTCCACACCCCTTCAATATCTTATTTCCTGTCAATACTAACCAGCTGCTTCCCCTAATGGCCGACTTGCTTGACATCCTAAAACACTGTGATGGTGAAATGACCCAAAAGAAAGTAAAAGAGAAACAGACTGCCTGAAATTAAACTTTCTTTGACCTAGTATAGAACCAGATATCAATTTAAAAAATGAAAACGATTCAGATCCATATAGCAAATTGTAGTGTAATAACAGTTAAGTTACTTTTAGTACAAGCAGGCTGTTCTGTGGGATAGTATAAAAGTTTTCACTGGTCTGTATCTCATACATAGAAACTTTTGAGCAATCCTGTTTTTCCATGGAAGCACAAACAAATATGAATACTACGTAGATGAGCGACAGTACTATTTAAGTCAAGTGTCAGAATAGTTTGGTTGTCTGGAAGATTGGGTCAAACACATCAGAAAACCCGAGTTTGGCCTAGTCTAAGAAGAATGACATTAAAAAGATACTTGAGGAAAATAAATTGCAGTTGAGACAATTATTTTAATCTGAATCAACAGAAACCAGAAAGTTGATTGAAGACGTGAGGCAGTGGGGAGAAACACCACATATCATCTTTCATTTCTTTCTTTAGTTGATGTTTGGTTTTGTACCGATGCCTGCTTATTTCCTGCTATATTTTTCCATAGCCTGGAGCCGGGTGTGACGGCGCATTTGAAAAAACCTCATCCAGGCCTGGATCCCTCACAACAGCAGCAGCCTGAATCCAGCAAACTGAAGACTTCCAAAAGCATGGATCTTGGTAAGTCCATTTCACTGAAGGCACAATACAATACATTCCACGATATGCAAGTCACGGTGCATAGTCTGCCATTATACAAAAGACAGCCCTGATGGGATCCCTTGCATTATGTAGAAGATATATTTTGTTTTAATGACTAGTGGTTATTTTTTAAAGATAAATCTTAACTGAGATCCTGGTGGAACATTCATTAGAGATATAACATTATAACAACTAATCTCTTTGCAGGAACATCCATCTATTAATTGACAGAACTATTTTAGTCAATATTTTTAAAAAAAATTCCACAAGAGAAATTGTGATTCGCCTAATTCCGTTTTCTTCTAACTTCACATTACATGAATATGGAATTCAACTTTTAATACGATTGACAAGGAGTTAAAAATCTTGTGTCTTCTGAAAAAAATAATTCTTGATATGGTGGAAAGCATTTCAGATTTCTCTAGACCTCATTTTACCCAGTACTGTAGTCTCATGTTTTATTTTCAGCACAGACGTTAAACCCAGTTCCACCCTTCCCAGTATCTGATATTTTCTTCCCTGTCATTTCCAGATAAAATTAAAAAGCAACTACTTTGATAGATAGAACAAGAAATCTATTTTTTGTATTAAATGGCAATGGACGGACTTAAGTGCACATTATAAATACAGATCAATGTAGCACTTAGGCATAATATAATACATTTAGACTGTACACTGAAATAAACTAAATCAAATAGTTTCCTTAATTTGTGTTTGAACAGAACCAAAGTAGAAAAACAACAATTTTGAAATACATGATGGCATTTTAACAACCAATTTGAAAGATTTTTTTATTTATTTATTTATTTTTCATTTATTTTGTTAACCAAACACTAAGATTGTTTTTTAAGGGACCAAGTGAATTGTTGGTTTCTCTGCCAAAAAACCTTCCTAAAATATTTTGCATGGAAGAGCAGTCTGGTAAAAATGCTATTCAAGTAAATTGGAGTAGCCCTAATGTAAATATTTTATGCTATTGAGAATATTTCAGCCAATACTCATATAATCGAACAACCCCAGAAGAAAACAATGAACAACCCTTTTCTCCCAACTAATGGAAGCTGAAATCAGTAAATTCAGATTTACTTACAAGACCAACAGTGTGCCTCGGAGCACGAGAAGTTTCTTTCAAGTGAAGTGCTAGTAGTTTAACACCTTTTTTTATATAGAACCGATGGCTCCATTGGTGTAAAAATTGAATGCGCACGATAAAAACTGAATACTGCAGCACATTTCCAGAAATTAGCCTAGGATGACCCTATTAACTTTTTTTTTTCATTAGACAGGGAGTGAAGAATATTTCATTTTATTAAAACACTGGATGCGGCAGATCTTCAATTACAGTTCATTAGGTTTCCATATTGGGTTGCTTCACCGTGATAGACTAGCCGCACAACTGATAAAGCACTGATTGTGATTCATTACAGGGAAAGAATATTCTTCTTTTTTAAATCTTCTGCAAATGTTAAACTTAGTATATACACTGCCCATATAACTTATGATGACCCTTCTCAGCTTTGTTGGCATATTCAGGTTATTTTAGAATGTGTGGTAAGGTTTCAGTTATAAATGCTTATCTGTGTTAAGATGCATTGTTTTGCAAACCAATGTTACAGTCATATTGATTAAAATAAAATCAAAATCTGATATCAAATCCTATCCCTGATTGTTATTCACTTCTGCACATAACCCCACTTTAAGCATGATTATTCCTCTAACCATGCAAGTTTTTTTTAAAACTGCACTTCTGCTATTTCTGTGGCATGATTTTTCTCATGTTCCTGACTCAAAAACTACAAAGTTACTCGGAAATAACAAAACACTATAAAAAACTCTATCACTGGGTTTAATTGTTAAACCTTGTCCATATATTCAAACCAGACACCACTATCAAGTGGATCCAAGAACCTCAGCTATGCAACTGCATAATGTTGAGTACATGCATTCCAAACAGCTGCCCTGCTGTCCTTGCACCTGTGCCAAGCTAGGAAGCACACAAAAAGTGTTTGTGCTTTAGGCAAAACCAAACACATGTCCCGGCCCCTTTCAAAGTGAAATGCAAGGGGGAGGTGGAAGAAGGACAGGTAATGGGCTCTGCCCTAATGTATTCTGTTGCAATTAGGGTAGAACTACAACTTGAGTATCTTACAAACAACAGAGTAGGTTATTGATTAGTGTCTGCTGAAGCAGCTTCTTCTATCACTCTTGCGTTGTAATGAATCCACCTCTGCCCCTTATAAAAGGAAAAACTAATCTATTTGGAAAAAAAGACAGTCCTGTAAATCTCAGTTAAGGGGAATTAGTTAAATTAAGTCAAGACCTGCATAGCTTGTGGGAGTAAATTAAAAATGACAAGCACTTGACTATTCTAACCATGTGCTACCATTACATTAAATTGGGCACCAGCAGGAACGAACCAGCTTAGAAGCTGACTTAATGTCTTATGGATGCATATTAATCAGTCTTGGCATCATATAGAGTGCTATGGCTCCTATTATTTTTTTTTATTGGTTTAATTAACAGCAGGTTTCCTCAGAAAAGACCTCATGTGTGGCCATGTATTTTGTAGTCTACAATGAGGATTAAACAAGCTGCAGTTCTCAGTGGTGTTAAGCAGGTCCCGTTATGTCTTCAGATTGTGTCTAAATGCACGATAGCATAATCAAGCAATCTATAAAATGTCTTGCATCATATCAGCAATTACTGTCAGCTTAACACAGGAAAGCAGATTAGGTTTGGTTTCTGTGAAATCTGGGTGTAACAGGCACAATAAATATAGACCCTTTAACAGGTTACCCCCGAGGTAGCATCAGTACCCTTTACTTTAAACCCTATCATTTGCCATTGCTTTCGGTCTCAATTTCTGTCAAAGTATGAGACCTAAAATTTTACTGCAGGGAGTGGCTTGATATAGTGTATCATTTTACTTTTAATCATATGAATTAGTTTACTTTGCTTAGCTTTGCAGATTAGATTGAAAGTGGTTGAGTTCTAGGAATATCATAATGATCCAAATGTGACCGTATGTGAAAACATAATTGATGAAGAACTTGATCAAATAATTCATTATTTTTCAAATTGTACTGGGAGAATAGATCTAAATAATTGTGGTGTTACTGGCAGCTACCTCTCCACCTGTTAAATACTGTTTTATTCATATTATTTTGTCAAGGTGTCCACTTCATTGTGTATATTATAATGCCAGATACAGCAATGTGCATTAAAATGAGGTCAATACAGAAGTGCATTTTTTAAATGGTCAAAATAGGCAGTATAGCTGATGTTTGAAACTAGTGGATTTGCATAGTAAAGTCGTGTGTCTGGAGGATTTTTTTTTGATGTTCATCACAGTATGAAACTATACCATAGCACTTGAAATAGAAGCCTTACATGCTGTAAAATTATTCCCTAAGAGTATTATAACTTCTTGAAAGATGCTAGGAGAGGTTTTGCAGTTGATTTGTATTGATCACAGTTACACTTTTTACCATATGTCTGCAATTATACGTCGTTAAAAGGTAACATGAGTTGAAAGTTCTCTGATCTGTGCACGGTGTCTTTTGCTTTTTTTTTTTTTTTGCAGTGGCAGATGAAAGCAATGTTGGATCCCTGGCTGGACAGAAGTCGGGTAAGGAATGCATTTCTTCTCTTGCAACTCTTTCAGAAAAAACATTCAAGAAACAGCTGGATCTAGTTACTAGGCAGCGTGGTGATTGAAGAGTGTTCTAATTAATGCAAGTCTCCAAATCTCTCCCCGTGATAAATTAGGACTTAATGCTTGCATGCAGAATGTAGTCATTTTGTAGAACTCTCAGAAATCTGCTTGCTGAGATTTAACTGGGGGGTGGGGGTAGGGGAGAGAGTATATTGATACTGTAGCCCATGAATTTATCTGTGTCCGTCTGAGTCATTTCCGAATTAATGCGTTAGTGTTGACAGATAAAAGTTCTTCATTTGTGATACGCAGCCCCTACAGCTGGGGTGGAGATGACGAAGTTGGGGAAACCAGAAAAGGTGATGCTTTGAGATAGGAGGTTATCAATTTGGGGGTTACCCTTTGCTAAATATTCAGCCTATAGACAAACAGATCCTGGACATATCCAAACCACCTCATCACTGAAAGCAGGCCACCTCCTTCAGCAAGGTTTTGCATGCCTTGGCATGTTGGTCAGGGTCTGATCTAAAAAACAGGCCTCACAGTGTATTGTATTGAAGGTTGGGGCTGCCTTGCCTGAAGTCAGGTTCATCCCATTGGGTCTTAATTAGCTGAGTTGTTTAGGCAGGCCAAGGTCACATGGCAGTGACAACATGTCTAGAGATGTCAGCAACCAGTTCAAACACCATAGTGGGGACCATCACACTGACGTTTCTTGGCCTCACTAATACCTAGATTTAGCTAATTCAGGCCTCCAGCAACAGAGACCCCAACTTACTACATTAGAATATGTACAACGCAAAAATGTAACCCACACTATATACTAATGTTAATGCAGCTGTTGATCTGCAGTGTGTGTCAATTATACAAGAACAAATATAAGGACAGTATTGTCACTTGAGCAACTAAAGAAACTTTGTCTCTTTTGTAGAGCTTTTCCAAAGAGAGTAAAAGGTATCCTTCTAGAAGTGTCTGTCATATTTCTTTTGGCCATCAAGGAAAAGAAAAAGTAGCTTCTGCTGTTTCTGTGGCATGAACTTTGACACCACCCTTCCCTGTTATTTAGTCTCATCGCATTCACTATGCACTCTCTTGTTAACCCTTCTGCTCTTGTGGGTTATCTGCACTGTACAGCTGCCACAGTACTTGAAGAAGAAGATAAGCTGCAATGTGGTTTTTTTTTTGTTAGTTTTTTTTGTTTCTGTAGCTCAGTTTATGTGGTGGTTAACTGTTGTGTACCAACTGTGAAGCCCTTGAGGCAATTACACTTGTTTTTACCATGCAGTCTTTGTTTCAAAGTGATTTGTATGTATTTCCACCCACCCAACCTGAGCAGCATAGAGATACAAAGACCTTTATTCAGTTCAATCGTATGTCATTGTGTACTGCCTGAACCATTTTTAGATTTATCTTTCCTCTGCTTCAAAGTGCTTTGTGGTTTCAAATGAGATTTCTTGAAAAAACTTTTGCCTGCGGCACCAGTTAGATCTGGACAAAGTTTGCCACAGTGATATGTTACCGGAAAGAAGTTAATCTAGGAGTTCAGTGGAAGGAGCACAGAGATGAGTAACTGAATGATTTCTCTGTAACTGTGCTAAGTGCCTGCATCTGAGCCATTCCACTTCAAACCTCTTTGTAGGGAAGCTAACCAAAATCTATGTCCTTGACTTTCGAATACAGTAGTTTATAGTCTAGATTAGAGTAATATAAAGTTGGTGGTCTGTATAAAGATCATTTCAGTATTTCTTCCTGGGAACTGTTATCAAAGTTGCATTCCTAAAAACACTGTTGAAGTTTTAAATGAAAACATGATTAATGATTTTTTTTTTTAAATCTGTATTTTTCTTTTGACATTATTATTTTCTCGTAAGTTTTATAAAGCCAATAATAATATGTTTAATAAAACAGTACATTTTGCCCTTTCCTGATGTGCTGCCTAATGTTTATTGACAATCTGCCGAATGCACTGCTGACATGGAGATTTCAGTGACACAGTGCTTATTAAAGCTGCAGAAGACTTCTTTATGAGCTTTGACATGTTTAATTAGCAGGATGGGCTAAAAATCCTTGCCTTTTTATTTTAATCTTACTAAAACCTCTCTGGCTATTGGGTTATAGACATAAAGCCATCATAAAGGCATGCGCAAGAAACGGTGGTGACATCTCTGCATTGCTGGTCTTCTGTCTAACAGACTCTTGCTAGCATCCTGTCATGTGCTTTGCTAGAATGTGCACTTTCTGTATGCTATAAATCGGGTTAAACTGAGCTTCTTAAACTTTGAATGAATCAGTACATCTTTACCCTTTACTGACTTCACATTTGGTGCTTCTGGTTGAAGATGTATAGCTAGGAACATATTGTTTAACTTTGTGTGCAGTTTTACTGGTTTTAGATGATGCTGGAAGTGTACATATTTTGTATTATTATTATTATTATTATTATTATTATTATTATTATTATTATTATTTGGAGATTTAAAAAAAAAAAAAACATTTTAATAAGAAAGTGGTTGAGGATTACATGGTATTACTTGAGTCGGTACTTAAAGTGACTTAAAATATACTTTGCAGAAGGATTGCCTTGACTTTTGCCTTGAAATACCAAAAAAGGTATTTTAAGCATTGCTCCTTGACTGCATATCCCAGACAAAACATTCCCATTAAACATGCTTTTTGTGCCACTGAGAATTGGGAAGGAAAGGACTGGTTTAAACACTGCCAGCATGTGTAAGCTTACGTCACTGTGCAAATTTATTAAAATTTAGGAAAACTTGCAACTACACTGCTGGATTCTGTGCAGTTGTAAACCCTGTCTAAAATCGACCTTCATTAATGTGGAGTAGATGGAACTGCTTCAAAGTTTATAGCTGACATGTGTTGTTGGCAGGAACTCCAAAAGTACTTAATCCAGTATATAATCTTTAGTTGTCTTACACTGCATGTTCTTAGTTCAATTCCACATGTTTTCAAGCTTCCCCCACCCCTACCCCTACATGGAGGAAAAGCAAAAAAAAAAAAAAAAAAGTATTTCTTTGTTAGGTCATGGAAATGTTTTACTTCCAACTTTTTGTAGTGTATTTATTTTCATAGATTATACCAGGCAAAGACAGCCTTGTATTTCATTGTCACTGAGTTTGTCTCTAGGGTAAAGTCCTGTTCACACTTGGATTTTTATACCGGTACAGTTGCGATATGACTCGGAACAGATCAAGTGTGGACAGGTGGATCGCAACGACAACAGAATGGATGAGTCTGAGGCATGCGCAGCACACTTACACCAAAGATATTACCAAGATTACTTCCGTCGTGTTGTTTTATTATGCATTTTTTTAAATTTACAGATAATTTACATTAGTAAATGATCAAAGTGAAATTTGAATAAATGGTTAAAAACAAAAAACATATAAAAACTGATGGCTAATACCAATAAATCCAAGTTTTTATAATTGCACCGACTACTCTGGTACTGTGTGAAACGTTCATCTCTGCTATACTGCATTCAGAAAAGTGCATTTCACGTATAAATTACCACGGGTTATGTTTTTTGCCAAGAAACTCTGGGCAAGAGTAAAATAGACTTAACAAGTTTTTAATATTTTTAAACATTGATAAAATAAGTTCAAAGCAGCTCAATCCGACAGTGCTCCATTGTCTCAATATAAAACCTTTTGCGCGCAGTGTGACGAAGATCCCCATAGAGCAGCGGTGGCCACTAGTGGATCTCGAGAGATTTTTAGTGGCTCTTAGGGCAAATCTGAACAAGCATCAACGCATAAGGTTAGCATAGTTTTAACAGGGTCGATTATGTATTTAAAAATATAATTCCTGACAATGAATGCATACAAATAAAAATTACATTAATTCCAAACAGTAGATGACACTAATAACTGTACTCCATACCTCAGTAACCCGAGCAACAAGCTTCCTCAATG
The DNA here is from genome assembly GCF_017654505.1 of Polyodon spathula. Taxonomy (NCBI): domain Eukaryota; kingdom Metazoa; phylum Chordata; class Actinopteri; order Acipenseriformes; family Polyodontidae; genus Polyodon; species Polyodon spathula. The sequence continues at coordinate 32,803,841 of NC_054543.1, read as the reverse complement.
CGTTGGTTCGCAGTGTACTACAGTTGTGAGTTTGTGTTTAGTGGTTTGAATGGATCGCTTTGTGGTATGAGTTACATGGAGCGACTACTGTGCCTTCCACTATTACTTAATTACTTTGTCCTGCTGAAGCACCGTCTGAGCCTGAGCAAAACCAAAACATGCAAAGTTCACACTAAACTTTAGGCAGTTGTGCTTTTTTTATGCCAATGTGTTTAGTTTCAGCAGAAAAAAAAAGGGCACATTTGCCTACTTGACTAAGATATTTCTTTAATTTTAATAAATTAAAATGTTCATTGTTACTTTTATGTGATGGTTTTCTATTGGACAAAAATGTCACAAAATACACAGTAGCTTTCAGAACTTTTCCTCGGATACAAAAAACTAAAGTGTTTTTCATTCTTTTTTAGTTGAAAATGCTGATATGTTTGCATTCTGTTTTTTGGGGTTTTTTTTCCATTGCTTCCTTAATGTATTGGTCAACACTGGCTTAAAGCCAGATCATCCCAGCTGATCAGAAGAGGTTTACTTTATTCTACTCTTATTCACTTTATTGCTGTTGGATTACAGAGCCCATTGAGAATCATTAGAGAATCAGTGGTGTTGATCATCTTGGTGTATACAGATTATCTTTGATATATGTGCATCAATGTAAACCAGCTTAAACGTGGAAAGATATATCACAACAGTATCGATCTTGTGTTGAAAAGTGAGTTGGACAGAAAGTGGTATTGTATCGGTATATTCTAAACTGAAACAGAATCATTCCGATACAAGTGTGAACAGAGTATAAGTGTCCAATGGAAACACATGCTTATGAAGTGACCAACTTCCCATAAAAAGAGGTATTACTTTATGGCCAAACAAACATGGTCTTTGAAAGATCCTTCTAAGAATTGTATTCTTTTCTTTTTTTATCGCTTAAATTAGTTGTTCTTAATTAGAACTGGTAAATAACTACCTGGTTTAGGCGCTAATATACTCAAAGTAATAAAAAAAATATGTCGGTTACAGTAAAGAAATATTTTTGTTATGCACTCTGGAATACACACACATCTTTTATCACAATCACGCAACCTGATCAGACCATTTCTCCCAGTACAAGTTCCAGTATATCAAATCGAAACACAAATGTTTCTATGGCCTAAAATGGAAATATAGGGGGGGTGTAAGGATGGGGTTAAATCTGTCCCAGCCAACAATTACAGGTGTGGCCATTCCCCAATTAGGTAATTAAGTGCTAATTTGGGAGTGGCCGTATATATATATAAAAAGAGCCAGAAATCTGTTATTGTTTGGTGGTTTCGTAGTTACAGTTGGTGGTTACAGTTTCGTAACTTGGAAGTGAAAGCTAATACCCAGTCTGTTTTGTTTGAACCTTTTATTTTGACCCCTGTGCTATGTTTTGTTTGTTCGTGTTTTTGTGTTTGTTTTGTTTAATAAAGTGCGCAACAACGCTTTAAAATGACAGCTTTCTGTCTCTGGGTCTAATTCCTGCCAGTAACCAGCCTGGGCTGTGAGACTACAATGTCACAGTTTCCCTTCATACCAGCAAACTTCATAACTTTTACCTTGTTGAGCAGACAGAAAAGAAAAAACTCCTGTGGTGTTGCATTCCTACTGAAAAATATAATGGTTATATTGTTTGTAAGCTAAGAATGCTGATATGCTAAACGTAGGGTAGACTGTATTAAGAAGATAAGTCATAAGAGCATTGCCCAGACAGTTGGAAGGGAATGCAGCTGAAGTATTAAGAATCATGTGCTTTATAATGCTTAGGATGAAGCATCCTCTAAAACCTATGGGAGAGAGAGATTATTGTGGATAATTTGGCCTTGGAGTGCTCTTTTTCTTTTATCACACCGATGGGGAGTACAAACTAAAACCAAAAAACTATGAAACACATCCTTTCTTATGTGAGATAGCCAGGCTCATGGAACATAGAGTGTAATTGCTTTTATTTATTGTGAAGTTGTTAAGGCGACCAGATTTTTAAGTCTTTAACTGGGACAGTATGCAAATATTGTGAATAACTTCCAAGCTGCAGGGAAACTAGGGTTTTTATTTTCACTTTGGCAATGTTTGATCTAATGTCATATTGAAAGTGAATGCAGAGACTCGAGGTGATATTCAGAGTGGAATATTTTACTTTCAAAAACTTTTTTTGTCAATAAATTATCTTATTGTCTTTGTAATTTCATTTCTACACAATAATTTCTATTATTGATTAGAGATTCTATTCTGCTGCTGATTACTACTGCAAAGCTAGTCCCTTTTCTGCATAAGAAACTGCATCTGCTCTCTTTGATTTCCACTTTCCATCTCACTCTTTCTCTTCCTCTATCTCTGTTATCCTCCAATGTCCAATCTGTAAACCAGGTCCTTCCTGAATGAAAACATTACATATCTTAATATTTCTATTATTAAATGGTTACTTCATAGAATTGGTAGATAGTAATCCACATAGGCAAACCCTTTACGTTTCTCTGAATACTTGTATTTCTAGATTCCCCTTTAGTATGTTGTAAGCTGATAGGCATCAGTTAAAACAGAAAGAACCCTGTTAAAAACTTGTTAATTGCAAGATGTAATTTCCTGCCTATTCCATTTTTTGGTACCAATCAGTGAACATGAACAGTGAACAAGCATCTTCTGACAATCTAAATTAACTACGTATTTTACGAAGGCTCATTTCTTTACTGGGCTTGCTGGAGTTTATTTTTTTGAGTCAAAGTGTTCAAACCATGACAAGCTTCAGTGCACTGTGTTGTAAACATGGAACGGTGATGTGATATGACGGCATCGATTTCCTCAATTGTCGCTTATACCTACTGTAAGATAGCAGGGAGGGGGTTAAAATTCCTCCTTGCTAAACATGTGAAAATGCACTTGTGGGTGAATGAGCTAAGGGTTTTTGAATGGTGTTAATTGTTTTTATTGTTTAGTTAATCCCCTGCACCTGGTGGTAATTGCAAATCAGAGCCAGGTGCAGGGTATTTAAGAGAGGCAACCAGTTTGTTCTGGGCTGCTGAGTGGAGAGCCCGACTGTGTGTGTGTGTGAGAGAGAGAGAGAGCAGTCGTTTGCAAGGTGAAACGTGAGTTTGAGTTTTTGTGACAGGTAAACGGCTTAGCCGTCCTGTGGATTAGTTAGGGACCAGTTGGCGTTAGTCAGAGCTCTGAGAGAGAGATAGGTGTTTATTTCTGTTTGTTTAATTTTGTTTTGTGTTTATTAAAAAGTGCACGTTAGCACCAGAAAACTCCATTTTGAGTCCTGGGTCTGCTTTAAAAGGGGCAACAAACAGGGCGAGGATCACTTGCACTACACAAGATGGAAAGTCGTTTGCACACAGATATAAAAATATCATGGATGAATAGAATAATTCTATCACAATACGATGCTGCCTGTATGAGCCGTCATTGTTAGACTTAAGTAGTCTTTAGTCTCTTCAGGCAGCGAGAGTGATGATTCAAACGAGGATAGCCACCAGTTCGTTTTAACAACAGTCAGTGGATAAACCCGCCCACAATTCAATGTGATTGGTTGTAAATATGAACGTTCACTGTTCAGTAATTCTCCAGTTTTGCACGGTGCTGTACAGCCGCTTTTTAATGCTACTGATCATTTAACCTTCTCTTTAGTCACATCAAGTGTCATTGTACTGTAATAAGTTAGATATGGTAGGAACACAGCATCCTGCATAAAAATACAATATCACCTTAACTTCAGTATATATTGGATGTGCTTCAGCAGGCAAAGTGTTACTTAAACCTATAAGTCGAGGCTTTCAAGGAAGGCAAGTCCTTTCTTGAACACAATAGCGGTTTAACTTACACATACATTTTTTCAATTTACACATATGCAATGTATTATTCCAGAGGCTGTCATAACACCAATGAAGGCATTAGCTGGAATGTTTGTACTCTTGACTTGAGTTTCTTATAGTTTGCCTCCGAATCTATGACTAATAGTTTGAAGTTTTGGATATTGTAGTATTTTCATAGTACGTAGAAGTTATAAAGGTTAAGGGCTGGATTAGCTATGCTTCAGAAACCCAAATAAGATGATGTCTTCAGAATGGCTTCATCTTTTAATGATGTATTAGTTTAAGATTTTAGAGGGTTAAAAAGCCTGACTTCTGTCAGTAGGAAGAAAACCTACTGTGGTACATCCTCAGGCAATTTTTGAAAGTCTGAAATATAAATTTGTCCAAAAGACAAACCACTAGGTGGGTGTGTTTGGAAAGAGTTATGTGTTTTGCTTTGATGGCTGCACACAGGGAAGCTGCATCATAATCTATTGATGTCAGCCTCTGTAGGAATTGTTGGTAGTGTTGAAGATTTAAAAGAGCTTGTGGTTAACCACAGATGCAAACTTATAAAGTAACTGACTTTACTTTATACCTGACACCCAGTAATTTGATATCATTGTCCAGTTTATTCAGCACAACCTTTGTTGATTGTGCTTTGTTAAAGTCTAGTCATAAAAACGATACAGATCTTTTTCACATTTTTACTTCGTTTACAACGCATTCGGTCAGAGATGCAGTTCTTATATATATATATATATATATATATATATATATATATATATATATATATATATATATTATATATATATATATTAGTAACAAGAACACCCACTTTTTAAAATATTGAACATATATAAAGGTCCCCTCTTGGTCATTCTTCGCCAATTTGATTCCTAGAAAACCCAACACACAGTCTTCGTTATAAAGGACAAACTCGATAGCTGCGTTGGCAAAGCTCCAGAAAATAAATAACCTTACTTGAGTTACGTTCAACTCTGTAACCAGGAATGATGCCAGAACTACTGAATGTTTTTATTTATTTATTTATTTATTTTTATTTCATGTTATATGTTATGTTTCTGTAGAGAGACTCCCACTCTACAGCCCCACCTTCTGTTTACCATTTCCTCTGTCTTTGCTATACTCACAACAAACAAAGCCAACATGTTCATAGATTTGTGTGCATTTCTTAAATACCCCTTCTCCGCTCAAAATGGTACATTCCACATGCTTACTACTTGCTCCCTGAGTTTTGGATCTTTAGATCTGATTAATCATCGATTCTTACCAACATTGAATAGATTTTTGCAGTTCATAACTCAAAATCTTAAAATACTTTTATGTGACAAGTTGGTTTTGTTTCTGCTTAGTGGTATATATAGTTAACAGGGAAACCCAATAAGCTTGTTTTTACACATTGTTTCAATACAATGATTTGATTTTATTCATAGGGAAATTAAGGTGTACAAGGTGTTAAGGTGTTTTAACTTTGTAACTCAGTGCAGATTCCCCACAGGGAGTTCCAGCCGCTTTACTTAAGTCTGAAATAAATGTATGAAAGAACTACTTATTACTTACAGGTTGTAAATTCGCCCATGTTTGTGAGTTTACAAAGCAAGATTACACGCTCGGCAAGTCTTTATTGCCTGATAACTCGTAAAACGTTACAAAGTGGAAGTTTTATCTGTCTGTCCTTTAATGTGGACAGTCCCTTTCTTCAAGACGTACCTTCCTTCCTTCCAGACTAGTAGCGAGTGTGATCTACAACCGACACATCTGTGAAGATAGACAAACTACCACAGCCAGACAAAACAGCAGCAATAATCACCTTGGGGTGGTAAACACATTGCAGGGGTTTCTTTAACACTTGCTTTACCAGCTTTTCTGTGGCGTGCCCTTAAAGCGGCTTAATTCCTTAAACTAAAGCTGCACAGAAATAATTACATTTGTGACATAAATTTGCATTTCTCACATCACTTCTTTTAAGATAAGTCCCTCTATTTATACCATTTGAAAATAAATCATTTTTATTTCAGTGCACGCTTCATACAAGTTTTGCTATACTCTCACAGAGCTACATTAATTTTTTTCATGGACACAATGGTAAAATACGTTTTTTCTGTTTTTATCTTTTACTATTTTTAAACAGTAAGCTGGTAAAGCAAATAAGGGTTAAACCAAGTGTAAGTACAATTGAATTGGTGTTAAGAAGTGTACAATGCTATGCAATTTTCTCAGTAAAATATATTTATAATGGTACGAATTAGGGTGGTAATATACTGTGTTTTAAAAATCATAATTGCAGTTAATAATTGCTAGCTTTCCTTGAAACATGAGATTAGCTGCTTGTAGTTTTGCAATGTTTTGCAAGAATTACCGCAAAAAAAGCAAGTCAGTGCAAACCTCCATTCAATGCATGTTTTTTCGTTAGGACGTATTTTTATGATTCACATATTTTGGCTATTTGTCTTTGTGGATCTTATTCTGATGACTCAGTTTGTGTATGTGTTATTTGTGCCTGATCACAACGGTTTCAGTTTACATTATAGTACTCTGAAAGAGGTTATCTCTCAGATAATTACTCTGTCTCCACAGGAAGAATTCCGTGTAAAGCCAAGCTCATTAACAATAGCTTCTGTCTCCCAACAGGATTTGAGGGACTGGATTAAGAGCATTCTCAGACTCGTGAAAGCCAGAGCAAATAAATAGGGTATTTTATGTTGGTTTAAGCTGATGCCAAATTAATTCAGATAGACTATTTATCTAGTGGTCTGGCTGCTTTGGATGTTGTGGCTGGGTATCGATTTTGTTTTTAAATATGTTTTTTAAACAGCTTTGCCTTTTCTTGAACTCTTATGCCTGCAGCTATCATCAGGGAAAACATATTTCACTAGCACATAACTGAATTCTTCCCAGATGTGTTTGCTTATTTTGTGGAACAATAGCTCCTTACTATACTCTGTGTAAAATAACTTTCCGACCCCCACCCAGAATCAGATTGGGAATGAATGTATCCTGACAAACCCCTTTAGTGCAGAAGTCAGGGCTAGGAAGCGTATGTAATTCTTACAGCTTAATTTAGTTGAACAGATAGTGGTGCACATTACATTTCCTAATGGTTCCAATCAGATATTAATTTAAATACTTTGTGTCATATAATTTCAAAAAGTAATATTTCAAGATAAATCTTGTTTTCATGCTGTAACCTATTCCAGGAGCATCAGTCTGTGATTGATTGTGACGATAAACTGCAGCCTGCTCCTGGCTCAGCGCTGCCATTCATCACATACATCTGCAGGACAACATTTAAAAGGAATTGAAACTGTAAAAGGGATTAAAGATATCCTGTTTAACCTGCTATCAGCCCATATGCTGTGGAAGACATAGGACTTTTGTAGTTTTATTGTGGTAGGTTGTTTAGCTTCACCTAGGCACTTATTGACTATACTTAACCAGCAAATAAACAACTATTTGTTTTTTGCTTAACTTGTTTTATAGAAGTCTCAAACTTCAGTCTTTCTTCTGCACTAGAATTTCTTTTTTTCCGTACCATGCTTGAAGGCTTGAGCCCTCAGTCAAGACATTTTTCTGAAGTATGCGATGTTCCAGAACACCCACTATTTACTGTGGAGCTGTTTTTGGCCAGTCTACTAACAGAGGTGAAAACAGTTTTGTACTTGACTTTGTAGTTTTGCTTTACATTATGCTACACATGGCTGTGGAAATGCAACAGGCAAATATCTGTTTTTTTTTTTTTTTTCCCCATCCATTTGAAGTATGAATATCAAGTCAGTTTAAACACACTTATCAACCTGGCATCAGTTCACCAAGGGCATATACTGCATAGCCATCACCTGGTGTCAGTTTGAAGTGACCAGTTATTACCACCTTGAGAATTCACAACTTCATCTTAATGTGTTTATGGAGCTATGAAGTGTGAATCATACCTTGGAACTTTCAGGTCAGTTAAACAATTCACTTAATGTGAGAGTGAAATGAAGGCCCCAGTTTTATGGTATTGTTGCGCCGTGCATATGCTCAGTACAGTTAAGCAGAGCCATGTGTAGAGAGAGTTTGGCCAATTGTCAGCATAGGCACCATGTTGTCACCAAAGAGGTGCGCACATGCACGCTACGCAATGTAAATCAATGAGGAAATCCGTGGTTCAAAAATGTTTTATTTGTAGTAATAAGTTATTAAAATCGCATTTAAAAAAAATGGTGACTGGGTTCATTTTTATTAAAAGAAAATATTACCAGTCAATCATCTTTAAATTGAGCGGTAACCCTTTAAGGCATGAGCCATAAAGGCATGAGTTTTTGTTGTTTTTTTACCGTTAAAAATGCTGCTGTTTCTGTACAGTCACCATAGAGCAGTGCAGTAACTTTAGTGACAACATAAGAACATAAGAACATAAGAAAGTTTACAAACGAGAGGAGGCCATTCGGCCCATCTTGCTCGTTTGGTTGTTAGTAGCTTATTGATCCCAAAATCTCATCAAGCAGCTTCTTGAAGGATCCCAGGGTGTCAGCTTCAACAACATTACTGGGGAGTTGATTCCAGACCCTCACAATTCTCTGTGTAAAAAAGTGTCTCCTATTTTCTGTTCTGAATGCCCCTTTTTCTAAACTCCATTTGTGACCCCTGGTCCTTGTTTCTTTTTTCAGGCTGAAAAAGTCCTTTGGGTCGACACTGTCAATACCTTTTAGAATTTTGAATGCTTGAATTAGGTCGCCACGTAGTCTTCTTTGTTCAAGACTGAACAGATTCAATTCTTTTAGCCTGTCTGCATATGACATGCCTTTTAAGCCTGGAATAATTCTGGTCGCTCTTCTTTGCACTCTTTCTAGAGCAGCAATATCTTTTTTATAGCGAGGTGACCAGAACTGCACACAATATTCAAGATGAGGTCTTACTAGTGTATTGTACAGTTTTAACATTACTTCCCTTGATTTAAATTCAACACTTTTCACAATGTATCCGAGCATCTTGTTAGCCTTTTTTATAGCTTCCCCACATTGTCTAGATGAAGACATTTCTGAGTCAACAAAAACTCCTAGGTCTTTTTCATAGATTCCTTCTCCAATTTCAATATCTCCCATATGATATTTATAATGTACATTTTTATTTCCTGCGTGCAGTACCTTACACTTTTCTCTATTAAATGTCATTTGCCATGTGTCTGCCCAGTTCTGAATCTTGTCTAGATCATTTTGAATGACCTTTGCTGCTGCAACAGTGTTTGCCACTCCTCCTACTTTTGTGTCGTCTGCAAATTTAACAAGTTTGCTTACTATACCAGAATCTAAATCATTAATGTAGATTAGGAATAGCAGAGGACCTAATACTGATCCCTGTGGTACACCGCTGGTTACCACACTCCATTCTGAGGTTTTTCCTCTAATCAGTACTTTCTGTTTTCTACATGTTAACCACTCCCTAATCCATGTACATGTGTTTCCTTGAATCCCAACTGCGTTCAGTTTGAGAATTAATCTTTTGTGCGGGACTTTGTCAAAAGCTTTCTGGAAATCTAAATAAACCATGTCATATGCTTTGCAATTATCCATTATCGATGTTGCATCCTCAAAAAAATCAAGCAAGTTAGTTAGGCACGATCTCCCTTTCCTAAAACATGGCGCCTGTGCCACCGATTTAGGTCACGTGAAAGGGATTGACCAATCGCCTGCGGGGATTCGTCGATCAAGAAAGATCAAAGGTTGGCCAAACTCTCTCTATATATATATGTTTCTGGAGTTAAGTGGTCTAGGAATTGTATTTCTGTTTGTATGTTAGTAATGTATTACTCTAGACACTGTTCGCAGATGCACAGAATGCCTACTATGAGATGGTTCAGGCTCTAGGGATGTCACTATAAACAACTATAAACAAATAATAGTTGAAAGAGGAAAACAGTCTCCGCTTGTTTAAAATCTTTACCAACAAAGATTGCCAGCTGTGCCAGTCTATGTGTAGTACTGTACAATCTCGGATGATTTAGTAAGCATGAAAAACAATCTATACAAAGAAGTCAAAACTATTGAATTTTGCAATTGTGTACTTTCATTATCTTGGACCTGCTATTATGTACTTTATTTTGTGGTGAATGAAGACCATCCCTTCTGTAACAAGTTTAGCAACGCATCATTTTTTATTTATTTACAGGTGTTTCTCCCGGTCAAGACGTTGGTCCCACTTTGGGTTTGAAGAAGTCCAGCTCTCTGGAGAGCTTGCAGACAGCTGTAGCCACGGTCAGAAAGAATGATGTTCCCTTCCACAGACCAAGGCCTCACATGGTACGGGGGCGAGGCTGTAATGAGAGCTTCCGGACTGCCATCGACAAGTCCTATGATGGCCCTCCAGAAATGGAAGAGGGTATGTTTTTAACTGAAAACATATCATTAAAAACAGCTCATCATTCTGAGTTAAAACTCTTAAGCAACTATGTGAGGCTAATTCCCTTGTCTGTGTGTTACAAGTTTAAAAGCATTCATATTGACATAAGGATGACAGTGAGTTCCATTTTTTTTGTGGGGAATTTTATGGGCTGCTTGTTCGACTTTCCACATGTGGTTACACTGTCTTTGAAAAGCAAAACACTTCATCACTCCTATCATATCACATGTTTGCTCACATTCATTGCCAGTCCAATCCAATGCAGTTTCCTTGTTTGTTTTATCTTTCACACAAAAAAGTGTTACATTTCTGAATTTCAAACACCCTGTACATTTTCCAAATGAACTTATTTTTTTAGGAAATAGGAAAATAGTGAAGTGTTTTTTTTTTTTTTTACCAGTTTGTTTTGTTTTACTCAGGGTGTGTTGATTATGGGGTAATTGGAAATCCTGTGAGAAATGGTTGAGCTTAAACACAAGTGAATTTGACCACATCATTAAATTCCGAATTGTTGCAGACCTCTATCAAAACAAACAACCTGAAAGATCATCTGCAGCTGACAGTCTTGTCTGCATGTGCTCCCTGGGACTAATGGGTGTCATGAACCAAAAAGTATGTTACTGTAGTTTCAAGATCTCATTCTCACGGATAAGGAATGCATCATTCTCTACAAATTAAAATCAAGACACAACAGGATTGTTTCAATAATGGAGCTTTAAAATGAGTAAACAAAACAAGAGGCAGAACTAATGGCTAATCATTGAATTATCTCAAGTTGTATACCCTGTGAAGATCTTAAAACAAAGCATGACAGAAAAACAAGGTTTTGCTATGATGGCATCCTGCTGTTTATTAAACGTCTGCATGCTTTTCGATATTGGATGGCAATTAACATAAAAACTCAGATCATTTAGTAAATTTAGTGGGGCGAAAAATCTGCTTTTAAAATGCTTGACCATTTGTCTGTTAAACTTTATTTCTGGTTGAAACCATTCATTCTGCCAGATGATTATGGTTAACTACTGTAGATGGGTGTTTAACTAATGCATCCTGATCTAAATCCAGGATGCATTAGTTAAAATTTCTGCATAAGTGCCCATATTGCAGATAAAATAAATTTTGCGTTTTCCAGTGTGTGGTCTCACCCAGTTTAATTTCAACAACACCAAAAGTGATGGTCTTGCCTTCACGGATAAGAACCAAGAGGATGCAATATAAAAAAAAAAACCTCCAGTGTCACAGCTCTATATTAACAGTTTAATAGTTATGGCTTTCAGGACTGTCTGTCCCTTCATCAGGTGAAGACAGACTTTGAGAAGAAATTTTTTTTTAATAAAATCGAATATGCGCAGCACGATACAGAACAGTAAAAGACATGAATAATTTTACATTAAATTGTAAAAGGCTACATTAAGTAATCTGTATTGATGTTATCTAGCATGGCTAATGCTCATGCTAGAAGCTGTTCACCATCATTAACACATTTTTGTTTTATTTTATATCAACTTTGCATAACCCACACAAACCAACACCTCTATGGATAACCCACATTAGTTATAAGTGTTAAATAACTGCTTGACAGGAATATTGTGGACTGGCATTGATAGTCACTGGCCTCTCGGACAAGGCTGCATACTATGGTGGAGCATTCTAATAAACATCTCTCTGCCCCTTGGTGTGTGTAACAGTCGCAGGGCAAAGCACATGATTTGTGCTTTCACATGGAAAGTTGCCTGGGATGATTATTATTATGTAAAACATTTTTTATATTTACATCCACAAAAAAACAAAACAAAAAAACAAACAAACATAGAGACAAAAATAATTGCCTAACAAAAAAACAGCTGGCAATGCATGACAGTTGTATTGACATATTAGTATAACAATTCATACTATTTCAGGCTGTGTCACAGCTGTTTGTTTACTAACAAGGCAGTAGACGTCATGTTTCCCAGTATGTTGTTTCGCCTCTGTGTTTAGAAAAAAAAAAAAAAAAAAATCAAGCAGCAGCAAAAGAATCCTCACAATGACGGGTTTTGCTTTCTTTCTTTTTTTTGTTGTTCTACTCATGGAAAATGTCAACTTGTCTGGGGTGTCTTGGAGTGTGTATAAGACTGCAGTGTTAACAGTGCGTAGGGTGCTTTGTTAGAGCTGTTTTGTCAGGTAGACGGCACGTCTCCTGAGGTGAGTGTTTGACTCTGAGTTGAAATGGCAGCTCCTGGTAAGTGATCCATTTCTGTCTCAATAATTGGGGCTGCTATGAACGGTAAACAGATGTTGCCTGTTGAGTTGCCTGCCTGTGTGTTGCGAATGGGGTGGTGTCAGCCCACTGGTCCACTCCATTTCTCCAGTTGAGGATTGAGGGGGGCATCCTGAAAGTGCTGATTGAGATAACTAGGCATTGATGTCCTCATTTCTAGCCTAATTTCTTCAACATTTCCATTCTTGCGATTTTAGTTCTTCTAAAAGGCGAGGGACAATGGCTTCAGTCAGGGACATTGTCAGTGCATGCAATGAGAGCTTTGCATGCAGCTTTAAGAGAGCACACCTAACTTCACGTGAACATCCGTGAATTTGCACACTTTTGCTAACTTTAAGTTCATTTTTAGGACTTTGTGTACATTGTTTTTAATGTGAGGGCCCTCTTTAAAGAATTTCTGTCTTCAATATTCTGTTTTAGAATTATGAAAACTGATACTGTTAAAAGAGCTAAAATACTGTATACCCTACCGTAGTTTAAAGGTACAACAGCTTCCTTAATAAATATTACATTTTTGGCCATCAATTGTAGGCAAAATTCCCGTCCTATAGACCCTTTGTGTTTTTGTTTTGTGATGAGGACCAAAGTCTACTCTGGGATAAGTTGTGACTACCAAACTCACTTTACATGTGACCTTAGCTGGAATAAGATGTACTGCTTACCCCCTTCCAACAGCCTATGACAGTCTAGCCAGGAATAAATCGAGTCACCTAAAGATGAGTGATCCAGCTTGTACAACTAAGTAAAATCATATTTAATTTCAGTGGTTGTAAACCAGAGTGGGGCTGTTAATAGTAACAGAGTAGCCCTTATGTTTTTAGACATGATTTGCCATTTTATTTTCCTGAGCTGGAGCACCAGAGGTCCAAGTAGATTTACATCTGTTACTTGCACTTAAATGACCAGCTGATAAAGCAAAACAACACAGTAAAATAGAAGCTGTGCTTCAGGGAAACAGCAAGAGATGGATAGTTCAGTGCAGCCAATCGCACTTTAGAAGGACAGTAACAGATGGCTGTGTCAGCAGCACTGAAAATATGAGCATTTCCCATTCTCTGTGTATACAATTAACCAAAACCTAGCTCAGAAAATAACCTATTTAACACTAGAATGATCTGAATAAACAAGTATCATATTTTCTTATGGACTTCTAGTTGACCTGCCTTTTAAAAATAAATTAATTAATTAATTAATAATCTACAAGTGATGGTCTTTAATTATAAAGCGGTATTTTTGTTTTGGCAGTTGCATGCATTTGAGAAACAGTGGGAACATGGAGACAAAGTTAATACAACTGCCATCATTAGCATTAAAATAAAATCAATAAAAAAAGATGTCTGACAAGACAAGCAAGAAAAGTTTAAGAAAAGAAATATACAGAAATTGGTGCAGCAGTAAAAAGTACAGCAGTTTCTTTGTGTTATTTTTCAACAAATAGGCCAATTTTATATATTACTGCCAAGATTTGTAAATGCTTTATGATTTGTTACCTTTTTTAATTAAAATAAAAATGCAAGTATTCTGTGGCTATACCATTTTGACACTAAAGAATACATTTCCTATCATTTCTGGACAGATGGATTGTCTGATGTGAGTTCAGGCCGCGATACCCCAGCCAGTGGATCTTCACGACAGGGCTTCAGAGACACAGACGAAGCCAAGAAAGACAAAAAGAAGAAAGACAAGAAGAAAGAAAAATTGAAAGACAAAGTAAAAGAGAAAGACAAGAAAAAGTTTGACGATGTAGAGGAGCAGGAGAAGAAAAGCAAAAAGAAAGGTTTTGGAGCAATGTTGAGGTACGTTATTTATTGACTTCCTGGTATTTGTATGTATTTATTTATTTTGTTGTTGTTTTTACAAATAGTTTAATTAAAGTCAAAACCAGTAAAATGTGACAAGCAATTAGTTTTAATTGTATTAATTCAACTGGATGCTCTGTTTTGCACTACTCCATTCTGTAATTACATTCTTTTACCAGTGGGCAGAAGCTGCAAACTATTTTGCCCATGGTTTTTAACCTAGCCTGCTGTAGTTAGTATAGACCAGCCTAACACCAGGCAAGTATAATACTGTCAATGCTCACACCTCATTCAGTTTAGGCTGTTGGAGGGGGTACCTTGGTCTTCATTACATACTGAAACCTAGCTTGTTTAATTTTGATATGCCATTTGTGTTTGTGTTCTCTGAAATGCATTTTTTAAAATGTTTATTGATCACATTTATTTTAAATCTGGACCGTATACTATGATGTACACCACATTGTAATATTACAAAAAAAAAAAAAACATTACGAAGCTGTCAACATGCACATTGCAGTCTTAATTTGCTGTGGCATGCTAGCTACCTTATACCTACCTTATGCCAGGAATTTAATATATGCAGAGTGGATACAGTAATGTTGTGGAACTGACTGCAATTAAAGCATGCTGCAGGCTTGCTTATATTTGTACAGTTTGTGGTTTTGCAGAGATAAGCAGTTATTAGGAAAGTTGGCAGTGCAGTCTTGGCAACCGAATGCAAATGTAATTGAAGACACTGTCTTATTGGAGTGGTAATTTAACAATAAAGCCCCTTTCACACTGGCACGCCTATTCGGATCTGGATCCGGGTTCTGGCTACCAGGGTCACAACCCTGCGTAGTGCGAAACTACGTACCTGGGTCGCACCCAGGTTGACCCGGGTCCCAGCGACTCACCTCAGGATGTGGGTCGACACGCTATGTCCCGGGTCAGAGTGCAGCAGGGATGAAGAAGCATTTGCTCTAATCAACATTTGGGCCTCGGTGGTTCAATCCAGAGAAGCTTGGATGGAAGTGTCCGTAACAAGCTGCTTCCAGGGCATTTCTACGCATTGTGTACTTGTGTCTGTCATCCAGGTCAACCCTGCTGCATCAAAAGCAGTGTGAAATCGCGTAGCCGTCCTGCTTGACACCAGGTAGAACAAGCCAGTGTGAAAGGGGCTTAAGACGCAGCGTAGAAAACAATGTAGAAAATATTTGAATAAAAAAAAAAAAATTGGCATTAATCAGTTTCAATTAAAAAAAACAGCTATACAAATAACATGTATGTGTTGTTGACATACCAATGCATTAGAAAAACACTGCATTTCAAGAAATAACACTGCATTTCAAGAAATAACACTGAAAATTATATTATTGCACCTCATTTTTATTTTTCCATAGTTACTAATAGATCACTGTATTTTCTATCTCTTTGCCTCAGAGATTGATGATTTTTTGTACCCCATTATTATAATAGATAGAGCACAATGAAAATATGTGAGTCTGGCATAGCTCATGAATATAAACTCTGCATTTATTGCTAAATTATTTACTAAAAATGACAGGCATCTCAAATAGGTACTGTTTTATAGGTTCCATTTTCTTTCATTTACACACCACCTGCTATGCAGAGTCTGCCTTATTTATTCCTTGAATCATTTTCTTTCTAACTTAATAGCTGAACAAGCCATTGTCATTTATCATGGTCAGAGTGTTATCTCAAAATGGCTATGGGACAATAGAACGGCTCAGATGCATTTGTATTCACATCAATGACATACCCAAGACTACAAATGGGATGAACACATTTATTAATGGATTATCACAGAAGTTACTATTCGAACTTGTTCACTTGTCCAGTGTCTCTTGAATGTATATCCCTGTCTAATTGATGTCTTATTGTGTCCACCCAGGTCTGTCGTGCAATTGTTTATTGTTTACCAATGTTACATACCCATGTAAAATGTTCCATTTAAGTCCGAACAAAACTAAGTCAATTTCTTGTGTTTTCTTTTCTTTTTTTTTTTTTACTTTTAGTCTTCTGCGCTCAAGGAAGCGCTCAGTGAATCTGGTCCATTGTGTTGCAATCGTTATTTTAATTGTTTTACTTTCTTATCTGATAAAAAAAAGAAATGTATTTGATTGGATTGAATTATATACTTTTGGCTGGCACTATATAAGGTAGCTTGCTCCCCTAAAACCACAACAAACATGAGCCTTCCAGCACACTGAAGGTACAGGAAACTAATCTTCTTAATCTTCATCATCAAGTGTGTACAACTCTTTTTGGCAGCAGATTGAAATGGTAGAAGTGATGCAGGAGGTGTTTGGAATAGTCTGTTCAGTGTGTTAGATGATTGCACTGCCCTGGCACAATAAGTGGCTCAGTAAGAAGAGCAGAGGACAGGAACATGCTGCTGTTTGTCAATTTTCTTTCCTTTTTTTATAATAGCATTGTTTTGGCTTAAATTAAAATGTCAAACAATTTGCTGCTGTTGTTAAATCTAGTCCAAGAAAAACGCAGATAAGTACTGTAAAGTGGCACAATTTCCTGTTGAAAATCAGTGTGACAGTGGTAAAGAATTGCAAGCTTCCTATTGTGGTCCAAAAAATGTCCTAGCCCTGCGTTTTTACACTTAAAAATGTAACAAAACCTGACTATTAATTGTGGGGGCATGTGATGAGGGTTCATTGTGGCTAAAGTTATTTAGGCACATTATGTCTGGAGTCAAATGAAAAAAGAAAAATGTTTTCCATTTGCATTATATGGAATCTTAACATAAAAAGTAATGCTTTTGAAAACTGACAAAACGTAGAAACTGTATCTGCATCCCGAAATACTGCACAAACGGGTAATCAGTTGCTGCGATTGAAGGTCTTTTTTGTGTTCATTTTTAAGGTGACCAGATGTCCCATTATTGACGGGACAGTCCCGCTTTTGGAACACTGTGCCAGTGTCCCCAGAACCTTTCTTGGGACGCTCATTTCGTCGTGTTTTTTCCCAGAGCATTGTTGTGCTGGTAACAGGAATTACAGAATATTGTGTTTTCATGCAGGTTGCTGTGTTTCTACCATATCTAACTTATTACATTACAACACTTGATGTGACTAAAGAAGGCTGAACGACCAGTAACGTTAAAAACGGCTGTACAGCGCCATGCAAATCTGGAGAATTACTGAACAGTCAATGTTCTTATTTGCAACTAATCACAAATAACTGTGGGCGGGTTTCTCCACTGACTGCTTCTAAAACTTAACTGCCGACTCTCGCTATGTCTAACAATAACGGCTCATACAGGTAGTATTGTATTGTGTTGGAATTATTCACTTTATCATAATTCTCTTCATATCTGTTTAGCTGCCGACTCTGCTTTGTACATTTCAACACTTTGTGCATTAAAGTAGCCCATCACATCAATAGGAGGGGCTGTACAATGTGACAAAAGTATTTGGAAACATATTTTCTATTGAAATAAGTCCGTATTCACTTTCAGTTCACCACAGGTACTCTCTAAGAAACTTATATTCGTGAATAATACAAAATAATTTAGTTGTTATTTTCACATTTGTAAAAACATTTTACAAGTTTCAGAACAGTTTGTTTATTTATTTAAGTATACATGTTGTGTTGTGTTTAGCAATTATGAAATACAATAATTTCAGGTCTCCTGGTGCAAATTTAATTATTTAATTAATATTTACATTGATAGTTGAGTACTGTATATGGAACAACTAGTTTAAAACAATTGCAAAAAAAAAGAACCATGTCCTTGTTTAATTTTACCTATCTTTAAAGAATATCTAAATAAACTGCCTGAGAGGCATCTCTCTTTAATTTGGTGACCCTTTATTTTAATTTCTGTGTTAAATGTATATTTTATCCTGTAGGGTTTAAGAAGAAAATAGAGACAATGGGAGTACTTATATTTAAGATTAATGCCATCTGTTGCACAGGTGTGATGGCTCTATAAGGTATTTTATAAGTATTTTACTTTATCACAGCTTTGCGTTTAATAGAAAAAAAAAAAAAACAGTGATCCAATCAGAAACTGCAATAGAAAACATATACAGAACAAATACCATGTCATATTAAATGGTAAGAAATTAAATATTTAGAAGAAAGAAATAGATTCTATGAAGTAACCATTTAATAAATAGAAATATTGAGATATGTAATGTTTTCATGCTCCTGGTTTGCAGATTGAACATTGGAGGATAACGTAGAGATAGAGCAAGATGGAAAGTGGAGATCAAAGAGAGAAGATGCAGTTTCATAGGCAGACAAGGGACTAGATTTGCAGCAGTAATCAGCAATAACATAGAATCTGATAATTTGATATTATTGAATTGCTACTGTGTAATGTAATGACTACCTTTTGTGTTGAAATGACATTACAAAGACAAGAAGATCATTTACTCACCAACAAGTTGTTGAAGGTAAGATTCCACTCAGAATATCACCTCGAGTCTCTGCATTCACTTTCAATAGGATATTAGATCAAAGATCGCCAAAGTGAAAATAAAAACCTCAGATCTTCATCATAGCTTTGACGTTGGAAGTTATTCACAATATTTCCATACTGTCCCAGTTTAAGGACTTAATATTGTCCCCTTATTCATTTTGTCTTTACAGTTTGCATATTTCAAAGAGATTTCAGCTGTATGTTTATAATTGTATACCTGCTGTAACAGTGAAGTGGTTTGAGGGCACCGCATTTTGACAAATCATCTGGGTTTTATAAACTGGGTTGAAAAAAAAACACACACAAAAGTGAGTTTGAGAGACATAAGGTTCTTTACAAAAAGGCCTTTTTATCTTTTTTTTTTTTTTTCTCGCCTGGGGGTATCCCTAGGTGACTGAAATCAGATCTAGGGCGGAGACCGTCATGCATGTGTGTGTTACTACATTCTAAACAGGGAGGTAGCTGGGGCTTGGGAAGGGGTTACAGATGGGGCTGCTTAAAAATTCTCTTTTAAGGCCTTCTTCTGCAGCATAGTGACAGTGATGGAGCAGCCTCTGAAGGGAATGTGCGTTTACCTGCTAAGGAACTACTCCAACACACGCAGACACTCACCGAGGTACCTTGGAATATTACATCCTCAAGCACTTGACCTACAGACACTTGCTTTACAGAACCCCTTTCGCACCCTCATAACAACACCTATTTAACCAGGACCTTGGTCTATCCATTATTTATTTTTATTTTTATTTTTAAGACAATTATCAATGCTTTGGTTTTCACCCATACTGTAGTTTTTGTTCACACAAGGACCTTTCTTTGTGAGCTGTTTATCTCTCCAGTCATACTATTATGGCAAAAAAGTGTGTGTGGTTTGTTTTGTTAATCAGCATTATAGGAAACGTCTAAGCAACATTGGAGATTTTAAGCAGTGCCATATTGATTTAAAATAGAAATAGATAAGCCCAGTTCTGAAACATAATTTAAATATTGATAAGTAAGTAACTCGTTGTTTACCTTCCAAGTGTATGTAGCAGGTGCACAGTGAGATCTTCAATGTCAGTAGGGACTCCAGCTACTGTACTGTTGATCTCCTGCAGCCATGCATAACAGATAGAAAACATTTAAGCAGAGACAATCAAGGGAAGGTTTTTTTTTTTTTTTTTTTTTTTTTTTCAATTTTGCTACAGTGTATTTTATTTTTGGAGAAGAGTTATGGGCAACAACAGCAAACACGTGGTATTGTGTTCTATGACATGTGTAGGACTAAACAAAACTATCCATCATGCAATGTTTGTAGGCTTTTGAAAAATCAACAGAAAAAAGATAAGGAACAAGTTCCTAGGGTTTTGGAAGAATGTTCAGTTACATGGAAGTATATTTTTTAATTATTTAAAATATGCAACAGGAAAAACATCATCTTTTATATGGTTCTGTTTTATTTTGTTATTAGAAACAATATAATAAAAAGCCTTTTTTTACAATGATATTCCAAGCAAAAGCAGGCTTACAGTTTATTTTTAGAACATGGATTGGAAAGTACAATAATACAAGCTGCATTTGAATTAAAAGTAGAAACGTCTCCCTTGCTGTGAAGTAAATAGCCCCAGTAATCATAAACATTGTGACGATGCAATTATACCTCCCCTCCCTCTTCCCCCTTTCGTTTCTTTAAGCGACTGCATTTCCTTTTCCTTTCAGGCACCAGGTGTGTTGCAAATAAGAAGTAATAAGGTGACATTCACATGTATAATGAGATGCGGGCAGTCCAGCTTGATGAAAGAAAACATTGCTGGATTTATGAAAGCCTGTTGGTTATAGAGAAACCAGCAAGCTCTAAACCAAGATAACAGGCTTTTTATTTTTAAACCATCAACACATGCACCTGTGTACTGCAGTTCAGGAAGCTTTTGTTCGTTAATGGAACACACTTAGAGGAACACCCGAGTATATCTCCATCTGGCTGTAAGAATAGAAACATCAATACTGCCTGGGACCCTCTTTGGCTGTTGGCTGTGTTTTAATGACCCTCTACTTTGTAAAGCAAGAGTCAAAATGTATTTAAAATATATATTTTTACCAAGAAACCCATAATAAAATTTAAACAATATCTTGTTTCAGTTGAGCCTACTGTCCTGGGGAAGTGTACACATAATACAGGGGGATTGTAAAAAGCTGTATCATTCACAGAAAGCAAAGGGAGACTGGTCATTATACAGATACACAAAATAATTAATCAGATTAAACCCAGTATTTAATTTTGGTTTTGTGATCAGAATAGCAATGTGTCTTACATTGCTCTTCAGTTAATTCCTAAGTGGAAGTATATTGATTGCTGGCTGTTGATTAGCAAGCCAACTGTTTACAGTTTTTGTTAATGGCCTGTCTGTTCTATGTGTAAGTACATCAACATGTGTACTGTGAGTACAGATGCTTTTAAATACAAGAGCTTCATCCAGCACTTAACGGTTTACAGATGGATCTTAATCTGAAGACGCTGTTCAAGACTAACATGTTTTGCATGAAAAGAAAGACATAAAAAACTCAGCCTTCGTCACAAGCGACAGCTGTCTCTGTAGTCTGCAGTATTTTAGACTGAAAATTCACTGCTTGCTGATTAACCTTTCCATTGATCTGCTACGAATTGTTGAGATTGGAAAGTATGTTGGTTTTCAGGCAAGGTGTATCTTTACTTGTTCCATGATATCTGATTTCTTTTTTCTTAATTTAACTTTTCTATTGTTTCATTTAACAGATTATTTGGAAACCATATCGCTTATGTCAGCTTTGACACCTTACTTGTAAAGCCTCACAAGAAACTATATTTTAAATTTTCTAATTAATTTGTAGCTTAAGGGACAACCACTTGTATAAAGTATGTATGGATCACGTATGTTAGTAGCTATAATTATGCTGTTCTTAGTTAGGTGGTTGGTTCCACAGGGACTCTTTAGTGAGAAAGACAGAAATACTGGAATAGCAAGGTATATTTGCTCATCATCAAGTATTAAGCTTCTGTATAGTATTGAGGACTCAATAATTATTAGTCAGCTTTTTTCTTTTTTTTTCAAATGGAAGCATTAAAGTAATTACACCTTTTCTTATTCTAGTTCTTTGTTCAGTGTTCTATGGAAGGTGATGTTGTCTTCATTGCAAACAAACCCTTTTAAAGTAGATATTGCTGATCACCACGGTGTGATTGCCTGCTGATTTGTCTGAATCGCGAAGTTCATTGCTCGGCATGCGCTTGCTTATATAGCACCCTGATGTGTTTCTAATGGCAGCGGCTGCATTCAAATCTGCATTATGTACAGCCCAGTAGGTCTGTTTATGTCCAAAGTTGTTTTACTGCTGTTATAAACCCCCTTGTTTTTTATGAGCAGATGTGTGGGTTTCATTTCTTTTCTTTGTTGTGCTGTGGGCACTGCACTTGTAACCTTGAAATGGTCTGGTTGTATTAAAAGCCCATTAAGCACATCAGAGCTGGGGTTTCTCAATTTCTATCTGATGCATTGGGCAGTAGTGTATGTGATGAAAAGCTAAAGCAGGATACAGCCATACTGGTTACATACTGTGTTGTTGTTGTGAAAATCCTAAGAAATAATTCATTTTCTCACATAATCACTTTCACATGAGCATTCATTTATATAGCATTACTAAACGTGTATTCACTATATAGTTAGTAATAGTGAAGCTCGGGTGCTGTGTCTTCCAGAAATATTATACCATTCTGCACAAATGTTGTACTGTTTCCACCACCTCAGGGAGCATCTATCGGTTTGAATGTATTCATACACTCAATCTTAAGATATTCAGTAAAAATGGCTTTGTTTTAGCAATGTTCAGAATAAAGTGCATTCAGACATATGCAAATATATATATATATTAGAAAATTCATTTTGGCTATTGCATCCACCTGATGACATTTAGCTACAGAAAATGATCTATGGCTTACTAGCAGTGTGCCTCTGGGGCTTTCTGAAAGGGTTTTATTATTGCACAGCTCATGTCATGTGACATGATGTTCATCATGATGGTGGTGTTTTTATGATCATCCCCATGTGCCCTATCACACTCTGGTATGAGTTTCTCATTTCTGTGGCATGTCAGTCTGCATAGATGACGTGTTGTGTGTGATATAGAAGTGTCAGGATTTACACAGTGCCTAGATACAAATTGCACACTTAGGACATCTTTGTGCATAATTAGCAAAGTTCTAAGCAGTTTTACAGCCAGTGGCTGTTGGCATTCATCACACCATTTATGCTCTGGTGTGACTGATATGAGCTGGAGGTGAGTAGCATATAAGATAAGGTGTGATTAGTAATTACCTCCGCTGTTAACATGAAAAATATTCATGATTCAGGTTGGTATGGTGGGAGCAAGAAATACTGTGGTTTGATAAGTGACGTGTAAGGCTATCTAATACAAATGTTGCAAATATATACAGTGGCTTGCGAAAGTATTGACCCCCCTTGGCATTTTTCCTATTTTGTTGCCTTACAACCTGGAATTAAAATGGATTTTTATTTGGATTTCATGTAATGGACATACACAAAATAGTCCAAATTGGTGAAGTGAAATGAAAAAAATAACTTGTTTCAAAAAATTCTAAAAAATAAATAACAGAAAAGTGGTGTGTGCATATGTATTCACCCCCTTTGCTATTAAGCCTCTAAATAAGACCTGGTGCAACCAATTACCTTCAGAAGTCACATAATTAGTTAAATAAAGTCCACCTATGTGCAATCTAAGTGTCACATGATCTCAGTATATATACACCTGTTCTGAAAGGCCCCAGAGTCTGCAACACCACTAAGCAAGGGGCACCACCAAGCAAGCGGCACCATGAAGACCAAGGAGCTCTCCAAACAGGTCAGGGACAAAGTTGTGGAGAAGTACAGATCAGGGTTGGGTTATAAAAAAATATCCAAAACTTTGAACATCCCACGGAGCACCATTAAAGCCATTATTAAAAAATGGAAAGAATATGGCACCACAACAAACCTGGCAAGAGAGGGCCACCCACCAAAACTCACGGACCAGGTAAGGAGGGCATTAATCAGAGAGGCAACAAAGAGATCAAAGATAACCCTGAAGGAGCTGCAAAGCTCCACAGCGGAGATTGGAGTATCTGTCCATAGGACCACTTTAAGCCGTACACTCCACAGAGCTGGGCTTTACGGAAGAGTGGCCAGAAAAAAAGCCATTGCTTAAAGAAAAAAATAAGCAAACACGTTTGGTTTTCGCCAAAAGTCATGTAGGAGACTACCCAAACATATGGAAGAAGGTACTCTGGTCAGATGAGACTAAAATTGAGCTTTTTGGCCATCAAGGAAAACGCTATGTCTGGCACAAACCCAACACCTCTCATCACCCTGAGAACATTATCCCTACAGTGAAGCATGGTGGTGGCAGCATCATGCTGTGGGGATGTTTTTCATCAGCAGGGACTGGGAAACTGGTCAGAATTGAAGGAATGATGGATGGCGCTAAATACAGGGAAATTCTTGACAGAAACCTGTTTCAGTCTTCCAGAGATTTGAGACTGGGACGGAGGTTAACCTTCCAGCAGGACAGTGACCCTAAGCATAATGCTAAAGCAACACTCGAGTGGTTTAAGGGTAAACATTTAAATGTCTTGGGATGGCTTAGTCAAAGCCCAGACCTCAATCCAATTAAGAATCTGTGGTATGACTTAAAGATTGCTGTACACCAGTGGAACCCATCCAACTTGAAGGAGTTGGCGCAGTTTTGCCTTGAAGAATGGGCAAAAATCCCAGTGGCTAGATGTGCCAAGCTTATAGATACATACCCCGAGAGACTTGCAGCTGTAATTGCTGCAAAAGGTGGCTGTACAAAGTATTGACTCTGGGGGGGTGAATACTTATGCACGCTCAAGTTTTCTGTTTTTTTTGTCTTATTTCTTGTTTGTTTCACAATAAAAAATATTTTGCATCCTCAAAGTGGTAGGCTTGTGTGTAAATCAAATGATACAAACCCCCCAAAAATCCATTTTAATTCCAGGTTGTAAGGCAACAAAATAGGAAAAATTCCAAGGGGGGTCAATACTTTCGCAAGCCATTGTATGTGTGTGTATATATATATATATATATATATATATATATATATATATATATATATATATATATATATATATATATATATATATATTATATCATATGTAGCATACACCTTTGCATAACTGGGCTGTCCATCATATGTATCCCCCTGTTACACGTCTGTTTGTCACAAAGAGTAAGACAGACTTACTCACTGAGGAATAGTCAAGTATCACTTTTAGATTTTGTTTTTTTTTTCCCTAGGTATTACCTAAAGCAAGTCACATGGTTCAAGTAATCTAGACTCCAGGAGGGGTGTGTTTGTGTGTGTATATGGGGGGGGGGGGCTTCTGGGAACCAGAACCAGACCAAAGGAAGAGGGAACAGAAGTGTGTTGCAAAGGACATGGAAATAATTACAGTTGTGACAATTACAAAGTAAAAAGTGATTGATTACCTTTAAAACTATATAAATAAATCTGAAGTCATCACCACAGGGTTTGTGCTGTGAAAAGAGCACAACAACCTTTGTTGGAAGTTTAATTTCCAATCTAAAGAAGAAAACAATTGGAAGTTGTTAGATGTATATGTAGGAATTGTTATATCCATTTATTTCAAATTCCAACCCCCGGATAGCACATTGATGTTTGATTCCCTAAAGGTCTTTAGTCTTAAGTCAGTCTTTCTTTAGATCTTTCCTGCTTGGATCATAGTCACCACATTCACTTTTAAAAGCAATACCTCAATTTCCTCTTGGCATCCATCTGTTTTTGACATGGACTGTAGTTTTCTTTGATCAAGTGGACAGAGATAGACTGTACCTGTCTGAATTGCTGAGTAAGTTTACATTAATAATGCAGTTTCATCTTTTCAAGACAAGAAAAACTAAGACAAGAAATGGGCTTTGCACTTACTTTAGGATACTCGTCAAGCTTTTCTACAGTACAAATGACCTACTGATTCGTGAATTTTGATGTGTGCTTCTATGTAGATGCTTTAAATGGCCAAACAACTTGGGTAAACTGGTAACAATTAAAAACTTATACAGATAGCAAAAATATTCGATAAAACAATTATACAGCTTGAAGAGCTGAATAACCTATTAAAAACTAGGCAAAAGTGGATCTTTTATTTAGGCTTTAACCGTTTCTGTCCTGAATTTTTTGTTGAGTAGAAAAATGCAAAATGAGGTTCTATAATTCAAAAAGGAACTCCTTTATTCATGAGAACAGGACAAGAAAATATTTTTGCCATATATTTATACATAAGGTGTCCGTATGGCTCGGTGTTCAGCGGGAGAGTTTGGAATAGTTCAGGCTTTTCGTCTCACAACCCAATGCGTTCTGGTACTTTTTACCTGGCTCAGGTTCCATTCTTACCTTTTAAGAGAAGAAGGACTACGCTTACCAGAATGCATTGGGTTGTGAGTTGAAAAGCCTGAACTGTCCCGCTGAACACAGAGCCATATGGTCACATTATTTGTACACTACCTTAGACTGGGACCAAGGAGCCCCGGGAGGTTCTAACGTGATTTCCGACAGCATGTGTCAACATATGGCACTAAGATAAGGCGGGGCCTCACTGAAAGGGTTAAAAGTAGATCCCTATGCAGTGTTCTTCAGAGGTGGTTCATTATGGCTAAAAAGAACACCCTCCTGATAAGACTCCTCCATAAGACAAAATTAAAACTAGAAAAGGATAACCAACACCTCCAATACTGAAAATGTACTTTAAAAATGCCAGTGAATAAAACCCATCCTTTATGTATTTATAGAATACACCAAAGGGAGGCGAGATAGAATTTAGACTCAGTTTCCGTTTGACTCGTTGTAATTGTTTCTTTAATATTTTTCGGGACCCCCTTGTAAATGAGGCCTCAGTCTCAGTAGGTAAATCTCCTGATTAAATAAATATATAAATAAATAAATACATTTTGTGTCGAACCTTGATCTACATTTTTATTGCACCATATTTATTTCCAGCCCTTTTTATTCTGTTGAATCTGCAACACCACAGAAGGAATCAGGAATAAAATGAGATTAGTTTAAAAATAGTGACACAAAACTAGACCCGATGAACCCACTCTGAAGGGCTAAAGCTCTTTTAATTTAAACCTGCTCCCATTTTATTGGCTTCTGTTCTTTTTCTTTTTAACTGTATTGTGGCAGTAGAATGCAACTTATTTCTTTTTATGAGGGACCAGTCGGTGAAAAGATGGTTTCGCATTGTGCTGTCATTTTAATATTGGATATGTCAATCATCTGGGTCTGAAATGTCTTTCTTTGTGATGCCCATGAATTGCCAGTCTTACAGTAACCTCGCTCTATGACACTGCTGGTTAAAGGCTTGACGCTTGTTGAGTTTGAACTCATAAAGAAAAGCGGCATAATAGGAAACTTTTGATTTTTTTTTTTTCTTTTCAGAAGTAGCTGTGAGTTTCCTTAAAAGCACTTCATTTCTTTCATTTCTCACACTCTTTCTTTCTATTCCTTGGAGGAAAATGCCTCACTCTCCTCCAAAGACCAGTTAATTAATCCTTCAGAAGCTGGACCTATGTCTCATGTCTCTCCTCACACACACTCGCTCTAGAGTTGGTTAAAAATGCAGATTAAATACAGTTTGATACTGTTTTTTTTTTTTAATGGTGGGTGTTTCAAATTATAACTGCCACTTTCTTTTTAGACCAGCCATTGTGTAATCGTAGTTTAAAACTCAGCCAGTTATTAGTAGAAGAATGTAGTGGACAACTCGAGCTATCATCAGACTTACTGTTGATGACACTGCAAGTTTGTAATTGGGACATACAGGTCTAAGGAAGTTCTTAAATATGATGGGTAGTCATGTTGACCTACTATTACATGATTTCTGATCTGTGATTGGGTGGAAAATGTTCATGACTCGTACCTTTGGCAAGGTATATGGCACACTACTTGTCTTTTTTGCTGTTAAATTTATTTGAACCTCTCACTGACTTTTCACAGTGAATTGTGCCCCAATTTAACGAAACTCCACACTTTAGTAGGAACTGTTTTAGAAGTGTGACTGGATTCCTCCACAGTGGAAAGTTAAAGTTGTCTCAAAACCTCAGCATTACAAAACTCATTGGAAAAAGGTATTGAGAAATCGAATTAAGATAGCATTTCAGTTGGAAGATTAAATGCAAACACTTGCAGTTTGAAACCATGATGTTGCTTATTCCTAAGCTACTTATCAAACTCTGCCATACGTACAAGGGAGATTTGCTATTGTTGTTTTTATTTTTTAGTAGCTCTCTGCTGAAATAAATTCCCTTCAAATTACTGTACTTTCTATGGAAAAATTGTAATCTGGCTTTTTTTCTTTTCAAAGAGTGAAATGGCTGAATATTTTTCTCATAAAATAACATGAACGCATCCTTAAATATGACAATTCGTTCTTTTAATTCTGCTTCACCTTGCTGTGCTGCTCTGCCTAATTGGAAACATTCCAACCTGTTAGGAAAGACAGTCTAGGTTTAGGCTATGCCAAACTCTCAGTATTGCTTTGGCACATTCTGGTGGTTCTATGTATTCTCTGTTCTAAAGACCTTACACAATCCCTGAAGTGTAGATGACAAACCTTATTAGTTTTGTCTTTGATTAACAAGCAAACGTTCTACTTACATACTGTAAAGCCAACTAATCCCATTACATAACGCCATACAATATCAGCAAATACACAGGTCCATCACTCAGTTCACGTGTGGGCCTTTCCTGTAAAACACCATTACATGGAGAGAAATGATTAGAGGCCTCACCCAGACAAGAGAAGGAATAAGGTTGAAAGTAATTTGCCAGTCAAACTCAGTGATCATCGTGAGACTGTGTTTATTAAATAAATTGCTGTCTATATCATAGTCCGCCTTTGTGAAATGAGAAAAATGCAGGGAACGTATTTAGTTATTTGGTTATGCTATTGGTGTCCAGTTACTGCAGAGAGTCCCACACTGACTAGAAGCTTTATTATTTTCGATATACAGTATACTGTAGGCTATGTATAATCAACACATATTTATGGCTGCTGATTGCCTGCTAGAGGAATATACATCCTTAATGCATGTGAACTGATATGGTTTCGGCCTGTGGAGGTTACACCACTGGGCATTCAGGTCGTGATTTCTAATTTACTAATTTACTCGACAGTTTGACCTTATAAAAAGAGAGCTAATTGGAAAGGTTATGAGATGACATGACCATTGGCAAAAGTAAAGGACTTTACTTTTGTTATGACATTGACTCGTGTTGTGACCTTGGGCAAGTCACTCATCTTCCCTTTGCTTCAGTCCTTCGGGTTCTTAAATTGGGTCCCTGACTGTAAACACAGTGTTGCAACTGATTTTGAGCTCTCTGAGGTGATTAATCTCTAAATAAATCATGAAGCTCTGCCTTTTCTTGTACAGGTCCTTTGTATTGGAACATATTAACTACCGTTAGATCCTCGATAAAAGCATCAGGATATTTCAGACTAACCCCTATTACAATCGTTACTTAGAATCCCCAATCTTGCTTACTGAGGTTGCTCATAGCTTCTTGCTCTTTTCACACATCAGATGTGTGGGGTTTATTCAGATGGTCTAAACAACAACAGATCTGAATACTGTCAGCCTTTATGTCATTATTGACCTGTTGTGCACCAAGGTTGTGAAATCCACTCTCTCCAGTACCGTTTTTACACCAGGCTTTCAAGCAGCAGTGAGTTCGCATTCAGCCTGTTACTGTTCACCTTCACAGGGAGGAAAATCTGGGAGTGAGTTCACCTAATTCCTGAATTAACAGAAAGAGTTCCAATACTGCGTTTAACATAGTACTTCTGCTTTGTACTCATGCACAGTGAAGTGAAATTATATGTGCTGTCCAAATGCAGTTATGAGTTCTTTTTTTTTTCTTTTTACTGAGCTGAGAGTTCTATTGTCAAGGCAACAAGGAGCAATTGTGTGTGAAAAATGGTTAGAGGAGGATTTTTAAATGACCAGGTGCCATGGAATGTGAGAAATCAGGCCCCTATATAATTTTGTTCCGACCTGGTTAAACACATTGTTCCTCCCCTGTGTCTTCATGGGCAGCTCCCACCAGGTAACCAGTTGACCTTAGGTGAGACTTATTGCTGCAGTAACACTGCTAAGTGTGACCTGTTCAAAGAGTTACGATTATGCAAATTCCTGGTACCTGGTCGTTGAGGGGAGTTCTAATGTAAAGTATCCTACCATTAAAATAACTTGATTTATATCTGAAATTGTTATTGCCTTTTCACTACAAAGTAGGGGACATGAGTCCACAGTGCCCAAGCCCGGGGGGGGGGGGGTTGTGTTGATGAGCCATTGCAGATCCTGTACAGCTGCAATATCATTTATTATAGACATTTCAATGACCGTTGCTGTTTTGTAATTCGGTGTTTTTCCCCCCCAAAACACCCACGCTAATAACTAGTAGTGTTCCTCAAATCCAAATTTACACCAAAATGAAAAAAAAAAAACCACACACACACACACACACACAAAAGACCAAGTAGCTACCTTGCATTATAGAATGAGTAGGAGAAATAACATAGTAGTGAACGAAACACAATCTTGAGAAGTAGATCGATTTTTCATTTATTTTTGTGTAATACATTCTCACTACCTTACGTAGTTCGGCTTTCTAACCAGTAAAACGTGTGCTTTCACAAAAGGAATGTGTATGCTTTGAAACATCCAACATTGTGTGCATGCAGCTGTTCATCATTGTGATGCAGAGCACTCTCCGTTGCCGCGTTGTTTGTACAGGTTTCAGTGGTTAGCAAACTACTGAACAACTCATTTCAGTTTGAATGCATTGTTTAAATGTTCGCTTCACCAGCGGTCATGTTATATGAAATCCAGTTGAACTTGCTTACACCAAATTATGAAACACGTGGCACGTTTTAAAAAATGCTTTAATTACAGGACGCAGACAAGCACTATATTTAGCTCTTGTTAACAGGCTGACGCAGTTTAGAAAAAATACCCTGAATATATATATATATATTTTTTTTTTTGCAAAAAAAAAATCTTCTCTTAAAATTGTGCTTAGTGGCAGAGTAGCTTTATCTGTTTTTGATCAGCTCAAGCTGTAATGGGCTTGACATTACTATGTGAACATTAGCATTCATCTAAATCTGAAACAAGGGAAGAAGGGTGAATGCATTACTTAAGGTGCAATCCATGTTGGTATGCAATTGCAAATTTGTACCAAAAAACAGATTTGAAAAAAAAAAGTTATTTTTCGGAACCAGTGGAGTTTGGTTTTGTAAAACCTGCTTGCATTGTACATTCTAAATTTTCTTACCTACGTACAGTATGTAACCTCCTGAGATATATACAACAATAGCACAATGGAGGCCCAGTGCTCATTATTTGAAGCACTTCTGATTTGATGTACAGTCAGCACTGAAGCACATAATTGAGGTCAGGTCAGTAACATCAGATTTTATAATCAAATAATTCTAGTCTTGTTAATTGTGATTGTTAAGTTTGAAAAACTTCACTTGAGACTGCATTAAGACACTGTAAGGAAAATGGTCTGATTGTTCCTGGGTGTTTTTTTTTTTTTTTTTTTTTTTTTGTATTTTTTTATTCAGGTCTGCTCGTTTGCCTGATATCATTGCTAATGAATTCAGAGTGGCTGCACTGCTGATATCAAATAATTAAAGGGGAATTTTCCTTTCCTGTTCTTCAATTTCAGGTGTCCTGAAAAGGGTATTTTGTGAGAATGATGCACAGTGATTGATTGGATCTTAAGTCTGGTTGTCAGTATGAAATAACCAGTTTGAGATGAAAGTGGCACTATGATATACATTAGTGGTTATGGCCCTCTGCAAGAATTTGAAGCAAGGGATTTTGTCTGAAAGATAAGGGGATACCATTCCTGGTCTTTTGTTGGTGTAAACATGTATCAACTTGCATGCGTTGTGTATGTTGATTACTGCCAGTGACCCTAGGGGTCTTGATTATGAGGAAACATAAAATGACCCCAATTTAAGAATTGCATCTGACAACATACTTTCCCATTTAAATGTTAGTTATATAACAATTTTTACTGGTGAGAATGATTGTTTACTGGTGAGATCTTTGACCCAGTGGGGGTTCTGATATTATCTAGGTGGCTTTAGGCAAGGTTTATAGAAAGAGGAGGTTATGCAAAGGCTTTATGGGTGCCATTTTGGATACCCTGACTGACTGGAAAAATCCCTCTCATTCACATTCAGGCGTATGCCAAGATACAGAATAGTTTGATCCAAAAGGGTGCCTAATCCCCAAAAAAATGGGAAGTTAGGCAGCCAGAATACCATGACCTATGTTGGTAATTTTAAAACAAATAACTGCAGATTTATACTGCATTGCAATAGAACAACCGCTAATAGACTAGAATTTATATCGATTTGAGGCTAGTTTCTTTTAGTATTTCTGTATTCTACTTGATCACTTTTAAAATTAAGACCAACCTTTACCAGTCTTGGAATGGTCTGTTAACAAATGAGTCATCCCAACATATAAAAAGGAAGGGAACACAAATGAAAATACCTCATTTACAGATTTAAGCGTGGTTTAGTCTGACCTAGACCTGACAACATCCTTCACAGAGCTCCACAATTCAGTGTATTGTGCACACTGGGAGTATGGGGGCAGGAAGGATACGTGCATTTGAGTTTGACATGTTTAGCTGCCCCCACTCTTGTTCTTAGCATCAGTTGCTCATGACTCTATCTTTTGTTACATCATCTTTTTTTTCCCTGGCTACAGGAAGTGGCTGGAGAAGAACTTGCAGTGTGGTAATTTTATTTGAGTTTTTAAACAAGTGTGAGATTTCAAAGCGATGGATGAAAAGGAAACAGAAATAGCCTTAGGTCTAATTAGGTTATGCTGGGATGAATAACAGCGTTAATATGTAGAAATTAGACATTTCTCAGCTTGTGATTTTCAGTAGCAGACAACCGAGTAAATTAATCTATGGAGACTATCGAATGCCCTGTAGCAGGACATCATTTTCACTTAAAATGAGTGAGAAACACCAAAGAACCCACCCCTAACACCCAAGGCGTAATTGAGACATGAATGATGTTCCTAACTAGAGGAGATGATGTACCTATAGTTTAAAACACACTTTTCTGTAAATAAACTGTCCCTGCCATGACTGATCAATTTGTTATGCAAATGACTGACACGGACATATACTCTCTACTATATAAAATGCAGTTTTAGTTTCATTCACAAGAGGCAAGATTTCAGATTTGATAGAGGTGACAGGAGGATTTGTATTGTACGGACATATAGCTGAGGTTGCACTAGGAACAAACAGCAGTGCATTTTTCAAATGGAATAAAGGATGTATTTTGTCAAACAAAGATTCGTTAAAAAGGCCACATTATGCATAAATGCTACAGGCATTAGTGGGTTATGAAGAATGATCTCCCTTGCAAAAAAATAAGCTGTTATGTAATCTCCTTACAAACTAAAAATGGTTTATGTACTCTTCTTGGGATGTTGGCATGGCACTTTTGCTTATTGGCTGACCTACACTGTCATAGTCATTCAAGTGGCTAACCACTAATGGCTTGGCTTTTGTTGTAGTTTCTCATTTTTTGTAATTCACTTCCAGTCCCCAGAGTGGTAAATTATGACTAGATAATGTTTATATAAAAAAAGAAGCTATCCCTTGATTCTCAGCCTCCATTTCATTAACAGGCTACAAAATGGGTTTTTTTTGGATCTTTTATGGATAGAAAATGCTCAAAGGTGTGAGCATTATATTTCACTTGCAGCTAATGATCATTACTCGTTATCTGCAAACAGGTACTTGGTCAAGGTTGTAGTATGTATCATTTTTTAATTAGCTGTAATTACTTTAGTATTAGCAAAGATAATGTAAAGTAAAAATGAAACAAAAAATAAACGAGGTTCCACAAAAGCTGAAGCTGGATTATCCAAAATGCCCTGATCAGAGTGTTTTTTGTTTGTTTGTTGCTTTGTTTTTAATTCCATTCTCCCATAGCTCCCAATTTCATCACTTCAGACCAATATATGGGCTTAGGAACTAAAAATTGGGGAAAGAGAACTCCACTCAAAAAGTCAGACGACTATCTCAGTCTAGGAAAGATAACTCAATACAGCAGACCAGTAAACCAGACCATGTGTAACATTATCTTTGGATTTTGGTCTAAGGCCCTGGGAATGTTGTAATGTGTTGTCTTATGGTTATCTCTATTATAGTTAAGGTTTGGAAGTAACTGTAAGTTATGGTGATTTAATTCTCAGTGTTTGAGGTTTACAAATTTGTAAAATGCAGAATTTTCAGCATACAGTACAATGTTGCATATCTGACCCCCCGTGGACTGGGCTATGGGCGGATATGTGAAAAAGTCAGATGTGCGAATATCCATAGAAAATTACATATACACATGCATAAATAGGTTGGTGAACAAATACAACACTCAAACTACTCTTAAACACTGTGAAATTATTTGCTTTAAAAGTAAGAAAATGTAAACAAGATTAATTAGGCTACAATACACAGTGTTGCTGTGCGGTTTACTATAAGCCATCTCCACGCAAACCTTTTAAACAAAATACAAAAGAAACGATAAATGTACAGTAACCTGCAACTGATGGCTTCTTTCTTAACTGTAGAAGTCCCTGCCTCCCTGGTTCTGCTTTCTTAATATCTCTGTCACGGTACTTTGCGCTCTTTCTTGATATTGCCAACAGCCGATAAGAAGCTTGGTTTGAATATTGCTTTGACTATTTTAAACAAACAGCTGGTAAGCATTGCGTTTATAAAGCTTGCTTTGTATTGAATTCAAATGCATTTAAAAGTTACAACAACCTGCTGCCAATATCTGCAAGCATGCGCTCCATGTTATAAACACATTGCACAAAAAAGAGTAAAAAGAGTAAAGCTTTCTCAGCTGGTGTATTGAAACATCTTTGCTACACACAGCCGACTGGCACATGCACACAGCCCGTCTCTCTTAAAGCGGAACACACCAAAAGGCTGATTGCTATAAAGCTGTATATAACGCTTTCTGCCAATACCATTACTCTCGTAGCCTAATTTTAATAAATATTTATTTATTTAGCGAGGCGGTTAATTGATCAGGACGGTTATGTGACAGTCGGATATGCGACGTCCCACTGTATTTAGTTTTTCATAAAGTCTTGCACAAACACAGTGAACTGTTCAATGTATTAGAATGAGATACTTATTCTGTATGAAATGCTCATTAGGCTGCACACTATGTATCACAGACAGTTTCTGTTTCATTGTATGGCCTTGACTTGATTTTCTTTAGCTTTTTGTTAACTTGCTTTAAAACTGAAATCCAGTATTTCTCACTTATTCAAAGCATATCGATGTGCTACCATTAAACAGGTGTGGTGTATTACTTGCAAACTTGAGCGTCCTCATCACTATCCTCCTTTTATACATTTCATCACAAGCAAGCTTAAAGATTATAAGGCAGAATCTCATCCATCCAATTTGAAATGCATCGAGGCAAACATACACCTGTATTAAAAAATATGTTGAATTTGCTGCATTTATTAAAGTACTAAACACAATGGATGGGCCACATATAAACCAAAGGAACAGAGCCTACAGTAGTGTCTGTATGATTGGGTAGATACTTGGTGTGGTGTAACTTCAATAAATTCTGTGCTCTTAACGCATGAAAAAAATCATTCAGCTGCTCAGTGCTTTAATATTTGTAATCAGTTTACCTTTTAGGCAAATGCAAATTTCCTGCATCATTCTTTTGTTTTCCTAGTAGCTCTTTAGTATTCCACACTACTGTCCTCTACTGAAAGGAACCTCGTAAACTATTTCAATATCGGGAAAATGCACCTTTTTTTCCTGCTTTTAAATAATGTCAATGTCATAATTTTCTTTGATGTCATTTGGAATGAGACAGCATTGGTGTGATGATAAATCGGCATGTCTGAGGCAGAAGCATGTATCATAATATTATACAAAATAAAAAAAAATCTCCTTTGTTGTTGAAGCAATACTTCAAGCCTGTGGAGATTCATGATGCTGTTTACCTTATTAAAGATAGATCAGGTAAAAAAAAAAAAAAAAAAAAAGATCTTGCTTTGTATAAAGATCACAGAATTTACTGAACTCTGGTTTCATCAGCTTTGTGGCTGACACCAGAAGGGTTCTTCATTCCATATCGCTCGCTTCGTTGAAATTGATCAGAGAGGAGGTACACTAGGGGTATATAAAACCATTCAAATGTTTTGGCCACTGTTGTTTCTCACTAGTGTAGTATGACCCAACACAAAATGTTTGCATTGAGAATTGTTCGGTGTTAAAGGTTTGAAAAGAAGCATGTTATCGTCATTTACTGACGAAGACTTGATTAAGGAGTGCTGACTTGCTCAATTTCCATTTGATTCCAGTCCGGTTATTTTAGTTTCAGCACCCATTGAGAACTTTATTTAAATTGAGTTGAGCGTGTTACTTACGATTTGATATCGTCATTTAGTGCAAAGCCCCTGCGGACTCTTAAGCAGGACAAGACCCTGTTTGGATAAAGGATTGCCAAGTGAGCAAATCTGTGATACGGAGCACACACTCCTCCAGGGAAGGAGATGAGACCACTAATCTCATTGTATACGTGTAAACTGGAACTTTTCACAGGCAGATGTCCAGGTTAAGATTGCAGTGCCATTTAGTTCCCTTTGTTAGGCCACTGTAAGAATAATCCAGCTTCCCTCTTTAGTGCTTAGCCTCTTTCCATTCCAACAGTGTTTGATGCCTCTTGGCAGTAGCCTGCATGTCATCCTACAGTTGCAACTCAAGATTTTAGACAGCTTATGATGGATTTCCTCTTCTGTAGCAACACACAGCAAATATCTTTCAATTAAAGCTTATTGTTTTGAGCAACAATTTACAAAGGGAGGGGAGGTGTAAACTTCCCTTCGTTAAATCAGTCTTATAAAGGCCTAAACTCACAATGTGACAGTATTTAGATAGTTTGTATAGGAGCAGCATAACAGTTTTCAAATTCTTTTTAATATTATTTTTTTGTTGTTGTTGTTTTTAAATCATTTCACATCAAATTGTAAAGCCAACCAGAACAAAAAGATTTGGCTACAGACTTCTTTTAAGGACTTCATTGTAAAATAAATACATCAACACAGGGAGTATTGTATTCCATTAGGTTCTAAGAAGACAACACTAGTCATTAACACTGAATGGTGCCATTGCTGTTCATGGGGAGAGAAACCAAATGGGTCTCCTCCCCTCTGTACTAACAATGCTAAACTGCTACCCTAATAAAGCCCCTTTGGGTAATCTGCCAGCTACCCCTGGCTAAGTAACTGTAACCTGTTCTGAGTCTTTTTGTCCCTTAGTGTCATCTATGGTAGGTGAGTGACAGTAAACATTTTACTGACAATTATTTGTGGTTATTATTAAGACACAAATAGCATTTCCTATTTCCCAGTGTGCTTCAAAGGGAGGACGTCCAACAGCCTACTAACTGCTGGTTTTGACCCCATACAGTTTAAGCTCTAAAAGAATTATTAACGGCATGTTCATTAGAAAAAAGACTAAGAGACTGCATACCAGTCATTTTAAAGAGGCAGTTTCTATCAGTGAAATCCACATTTATTAAAATTTTTGTATCTGGGTGACTCCTGTTAGTTATCACAGATATTGCATTGATACTGTCTTCTTTTTCCCTTAAAAAACATAACAAACTAATCTTATGCAGCTTTTCTGAAAAATGTTTTTTTTTTTTTTTTTTTTGTTATGCTTTGTGTTTCAAAGTTCAAGTAAATACAAATGTGAGGCAGGTGGACATTAACAGAAAATAGCTTTTATACCACATTTTTGTTATTTTGACTTATTCTGGACAGAAATCACACAATATCAAAAGTGGACCTGAAAAACTGCAATGGAAATAGAAGGTGGACTCACTTCACTGTATCTCGCTAAACTGTCTAGCTTTGGTATATCTGAGAAATCCAGTGGGAACAAGTCCTAAGCAAAGGCCGTTTGTAACCCAACCTAATTAGCCACACTTCCAGTAAGAATTTAGTCTGCAAAATCTGCCTGAAAGGTAATTAAGAAAAAAATAAAATTTCTAACTAGAAGACAGCACTCATGGATATGTGAGTGAGATATTGTGGATAAACTGGCACACCCATGTTTATTTACAATTAATGGAACCTTGTCAACTTTTTTCAGGTTTGGCAAAAAGAAGGATGAGAAGGGAAAGCCGGATCAGAAGATTAACAAACAGAAGTCTGAAATGCTTAGTGAGGAGGAACTTGAGAGAATGAAAGAAGAGAGAGAGAGGTAAGTTCTATTCATTTTCATGATGATTGTTTGGGGAAATAGCAAAGGGTGTGCATCACTTTTGGCCAACTAAAGAAAAACGTGCTTGTGTCAGATGCTGTGCAACTTTTTTTTGTAGTTTTTTGGCATGAGAGCTGAAACTAATGTTCGGAAACGCCCGTCTCCAGCATCTGCTTGACATGTATGGATTGACGGAGCCTCATTCAGTATTGAAACAGTTAATGAATGGGCAGGATGTTGAAGCCCCTCTTTTGAGGATGTTCTTTTCCTAATAAAGGACTTTAGCAGTCTCTCTAATTGTATTTGGACCTCCATCTGGTTTCAATTTTATTCACAATCGGTTCTCCCTGTGACCCCTTCCTGCACCACGCGGCTCGCTGTCAGACAGTTACCGACTTCAGTTACTTACAGTCCCTAAGAAGCAAATTATACCGGTACTTAAAGGACAATTTTAAACTTTAATGCTGTGCAGACCACAGAATTAAGCAATTACAAAATGAATCGCCTACTGTCAAATTCAGATTAACCTGACCAGTGGTTTAGTGTACAAGACCTTCCTGGTGAAGAAGGGGCCACAATCATTGAAACAGTCTAGACTTCATGAATGTGTCTGAATAACAATGCCAATCAGGTTGTTTTTAGCCCTGAGACTGCAGATTAGGCAAATGGTCAGGAAACTGGATTAATGGGTATTTCCATTAAGCAGTTCACAACATGACTCAACAGGGATGCCTAACCATGGTCTAAAGTCAGGGGAGTTAGCACCGGCTACGCACCTTCTGAAGATTGTGTTGACTGTCTTATCTGCTTTGAGTACCATATAAGCCAGCTCATGCACTTCAGATATCTGAGAAACAAAATATTTAATCTAGAAGTAGCAAAAGAGTTCCCACACAGGCAACACTGACCTGGAATAAGAGACACTCTAATTGTATATCCTCTGTTAACTTTTGTATTATTTGCTGAAGCTTTCATATAATTGGAAAAAAGTGGAAGTTAAATCCAGCCAAGTATTTTTTTTTTTTTTAAATGTTATTTCTTATTTCATGGCAGTTGTTCAAAATGAGATGAAATTGCCTGCAGTGTGTTTCTTTTAATAAAATAAAATGATTTAGTACATGTTGTTAGTGCTATTAGAAATTTTAAAGTAAATGCATCAGCAGTTAAAAAAAAAACATGTGCTGATTTGGCATAATAATCCACAGAGCATTTAGGGTACCAAAGAGCTGTTTTTGCTCAGTGGATTTCCATTTAAGTAAAAACTGAACTAAATTAGCCTTTGTTTAATTTAAAAAGAGTGCCTTGCACAATATCCAAATACAATTGTTTTTACTGGTTCACTTAAGATATTCCCAAACAAGTCAGATTTACATTACAGCAGTGGCTTTGATTAAATTTAAATAAAGTGAAATCTGAAGGAACTGTTTGTGTACAAGCCCTTATTTGTTTTAAATGATCAGAATCACCTTTTAACTTTAGATCTAAGAGCTCACAATATATTTAACAGGTAAACTGATTGGATGGGTAGTTATTACAGTATGTTTTAATGTTCAGAATCTCATTGCATGCAAATAATTTACTATAGATTTTAGCAAACCCTAATACATTTGGGTACGAATCTGAATATAGACTATTATTTTTACGTAGTTTCCTTCCATTGTCTGCCTTAGTCATAGTACATTCCCTGGAATCCCCTGTAGGGGGTGCTCCAGACACCGTGC
This sequence comes from Polyodon spathula, assembly GCF_017654505.1. NCBI lineage: Eukaryota > Metazoa > Chordata > Actinopteri > Acipenseriformes > Polyodontidae > Polyodon > Polyodon spathula. Next base: position 32,764,023 of record NC_054543.1, on the reverse strand, counting down.
TCTGGGAGTGCTCCTTCTGTCAGTGTCGGTATATAACGTAACCGAGCAATAATGTTTGTTTTATTAATGTAAGGATTGAGGCGAAACACCAGGAACTGAGGGAGAAGCAAGCCAAAGTGAAATACGATCACACTCCTGCACATGGTCCCCCACTGCCTGATTTTGAAGATGACGAGGCCGACCCAAATTATGCACGAATCAACAACTTCAGGGAAAAGGCACCGCCCCAGAGAGTGTACAGGCCACCCTCCCCACACCTGCCCCCTGCACCCGTTAACTACCAGAAGGACCATCCTGCAGATGAAGAGCATCTGGAAGGACTCTACGCCAAGGTTAACAAACCTCGAAACCAGCCCGCTCCGCATGCTGACAGGTACCAGAAATAGTGATGGTCTTTTTTACAATCGTACCATGATAATTGCATTAGAATAATACGCCCCTCTGTCCCGCTAAAAGAAAACCAAAAAAGCAAACCATGCCTGCAGGTGAATGCTAAATTAGATTATAATTAACTTGTGTGACGTTGTAAAATTAGATACGGTTTACTTTTCTTTTTAGTGTTTACACGGATTGAGGAAACACTACTTTTTGAAAAATCAACCAAAACCAGATTGTATTTAAGTATTTGGCTTGCTCTTTATTTACAGTTGTAGCCCAGTGTATATGGGGTAGATTTTGATTTAATAATATCTGTAATTATCTCAAGGGTTTTTATACCTCTATTCTGAGCTCAATCCGCAGGGAGCCCAAGTCCAAGAACGGTTAATCACTAAAAAGATTGCCACTCTAAATATGTGTATGAGAAAGAGCACAGATATTGAGACTCCCTTAATCTGTTTTATTAAAGAGGACAATTAGATAGGGATGTATTATGAAAAAGAAGAATTATAATTTAAAATAACTCTAATTAAATATTTAGGAATTGTAATATTCATGTTCAGGACCTCCCTGGGTCTCTTGGGTTGGGAGTAGTGGGACAGGAACCTGCTTTATTCACTACTTGATCATTTATCTAAACACTGAGGAGAGATTTAATAAAACACATTATTTCAGTTTAACTAACAGATATTCTGCAGAATCTCAACTCTTTAAATGAATACAAGTCACAAAATCACCAGTAATGGCTTCTATGAAGATCTAAGCCATGGAACATTAGCAGTTTATTTAACTTTTTTATTAAACAGAATGACACTTGGTATAGCTCAGTAAGTTGTAACCATGTGTTTGTTTGGCAGCAAAGTCTCTGCAGTGTCCTTTGACTTTTAAATCCCCATTCTCAGTATTGCATCCGCAGGAGCACTTAGGAAACATCAAATTAAAAGATTCCAAAACACTGCTATAAAGATCACTAAACAAGCTGAACACTGTGATGCACGCTGCTGTTAAATGATTGAATAAAATGATACCAGATTGAATGCCAGGGCCATTAAGATTGGTTATGATAATGTATTGTTAACAGTAATTAGTGCACAGTATACCTGCAGTCCCATTAGTAGCACTGCATAATTAAAAAAAAAAAAAAAAAAAAAGATTTAAAGTCTGCTTATGTTGTCAATTATAAAACTACTGAAGAAACCAATTAAAGTATTTGTTTAATTTGTTGTTCATAGTAAAAAAAAATGCTTTTGTCATATATCTCCATGTAAAAGTCAAAAGGGGAGTTTATTTTATTTATTTTTTACTAAGAGTAAAGTTGTGATTTGAGGGTTTCATCTTTTTCCATCTATATTTTGGTCCATATCATAAAAATAAAAGCCCCCATCTAAAATTTGCTGTTTTCTGGAAAGCAGATAGCAATTTCCAAAAAAAATGTACAGCAAATGCATTCTTTAATCCAGCGCATTGTTACTTTCCCTGGGGGGAAAAAAAGTATTATAATAAAATACATACATGCAGTAAATAATAAAATACATACATGCTGTAACTAGAAAAATTGTAACCAAAATAAATAATGGGACCAGATGTTTTTATGTGTTCATTGCAATGTGTTTAGTAAACATTACTAGACCTGTTTGTAAGCCAACTGTAGTAAAACAATAGGTTTAAATATCAAGCTGTGTATTATAGACTTTAAATAAAGGGTTTTGTAGTAGACCCATAGTAAAACAGATGCCGCCAGAAGCATAACATGTAAATCACGCCACTCTGGCAAGAGGAAGAAGGCAAGAGTTGTAAAGGTGGCTTGTGTGACTGAAGATTGCAAGTACTGGTTCTTAAAATCATCACGAGCATCTTCAAAACGTGTAATTAAGTTAAAGAATAAATGATGTACAGTGTACTATAAATACCGGTAATGCCTTTCTTTGTGTTTGCGATGATAATAACGATACACTGCTAGTAAAATGTTCTTAGTTTTCAGTTTATGGTATTCAGAAAAATTCTCTCTGCAGCACAAAGCCCGTATATTCAGTTGAAATATTTTATTGTTGTTAATAACTCATTAAGTGCTTATCATATTTTTGCATTTTATACAATACATAGAACTTAAGCACAAAAGCGTTTGTGATTAATTATGAAGTCGCAATTGCATGTGAGTGCATTGGGCCAAGAAAGATTATTAGATTCCAGTTATAGATCTCCAATTAAAGTTAAAAACTGAGAATGTGTGAAATAAAGATGTTAGACGTGGCATTTTTGATTTAAGGTCAGGCATATAAGAATAATTAAAAGTCATTGTCATTTAGTTAGGCAATAAAACAAACTTCTGAAATTGTAAAGGGCAGGCAACCAACACTTAATTTATTGTTAAATTCAACAAGGACAGTTGATGCTCTTCATAAACTACCCTCCTCCCTTCCATACAAAGACTCAATTTATTGTCATTTATGGAGCTGGTCATAATTTATTTTGACAGGTTTGATTTTCTCTTCATAGTCTTGTTCTCTGAATTATACATTAATTGTTGAAGTTATTTTTTGTATAAATACTTGTAGTTTAATGCATCTTCAGATTCCCAAAACTATAGGCAGGATTTCAATAATTTGAAAAAAAGCTTTTTTAAATTTTTTTATTGGAATTATCACAGTATTATCAGTACAGTATTTACCTAATTCTGCCCCAAACAGTAATGTTCACTGTATACACAGTACTGAACACAAAAAAATCACCCAACCTTGAACCAAAAAAGAAACACATGACTAAGAAAATGAAAAAAAGATACATGAACAAGTGGTGTGCAAAGCGCTGATTGCAAGTGATTGTTCTTGGGTTATCTAATTTGTCCAAACAGTGGTAATACAATACTTAAGTAACCCTGGGTCAGTTGTTTATTACAATGTCCTTCAACTGCAGTAATAGCCCTAGTCTTGTATTGAGTTTTATTTTAATTTATATGTCATGTTAACTTAATTGGGGTACAGTTTCTCTAGATCCTAAAAAGACATAGTAGGCAGGTAACTAGTTTTACACACACACACACACTCACACACACTGACGGGCGCTCCTGCTTTCTCTCACTCTTTACCTCTCTATCTTGACTTCTTAAGGGAAGCTTGTTAAAAATACTTCATGATAAAACCCTTTCATAGAAAATGTCAAAGCCCTCTTGCCTATGTTCTCTGCTGCAGCTGCCATTATCAAGATCTGGGATTGAAAGCTACTACAAGCCTCTGGAGAGGGAAGCAGGAGAGCTTTTAGAAAAGTTACTATAACAACCTAAGTACCATTAGGTTTTTTTTTTTTTTGTGTCCAATTAGAAGCAAATAATTGTCTTTAGTGCGAGAGGTAGGATGGAACTGCATCAGCAGCAGCAGCTGTAGCAGGAGGCAAAGGTATTGTAAAACGTTACAGTACATTAGCCAGGGCGCTATACACTGTGCTCTGTATGTAGACATGAGAGAGTTAAGCAGTGCTAATTGTTGTGCTTTTCCATTTCGAGTAAAAGGGCTTCATAGTTGAGAAGGGGTTTCATGAGAGTGCAACAGTTATTTTTATTTATTTATTTATTTTCTTCCCCCATTGATGTGTCTCACCGACCAGAATTATAAATTAATCCAGAAAAGCTTTTAGTGTTGATCCGGAGAGTTTTGAAGTGCGCCTTACTGATTTCTTTCAGGACGTTAATTAATCTGCTGGTTCTGTTTGATTGAGTACTCAGAGAAAAGCTGAAGCCAGATTAATGGGCTGCTAGTCTTAAGTGTGTATTTCGCCCTCTCCTTCTCTCTCCCAGGTAATGATGGAGGATGCTTGTTTTAATGCATTTGCTACTGCTAAAATCACCGGCCATTTCTGTAATGCACCAGACGGGGAGCTAAACAAGCACAAGAGGCATTACTAATCATTGAAGGTTGCAGAGTGGGCAAATCATGCTTAATTTGAGAAAGCTCGCAAAGTGTCGTTCTTCGTCTTGCAGTTAGGGACAGCACACGCGTTGTCCATCTGAATTGGATTGTCATTTTCAAGAGAGCATAACTTAAATAAATAAATAAATAAAAAGAATCCATTTCCCCACTCCCCTAATTAAAATAATCACCAAATATCAACCCGGCGCATCAATGACCCCCCCCCCCCCCCCCCCCCCCCCCACTCCCACTGCGAAACGAACCGCAGTTTTTTCGAAACGTGTGAACGAAGCTTCAAAAGTAGCTTGCACCTTAACAACACTCCATTCAGTAAAAAGCTTGGGAAAATAGTTTATAGGTTAATAGGTTATAGAGCAGGTAGGGGGTTAGCAAGGTCAGTTCGTTGACATTAAAATCTGTGAGAGTCTCCATTTGAATTTCCATTTGAATATATTTCAAATATATGCATGCACAAGATGTGTGGCAAAGTAAATGTTTATACCAAGGTGCACATAAAAAAAATCAATGGGTGTTTTTTCACGATGTCTAAGGCTTAGAAAGTACTGTATATTCTGCCTTTTGAAAGCTTTCACTCTGAGATTGAAAGGAGACCAGATAGAAGAGAAACAAAGGTCTGGGCTGACTAAATGTTTGCTCATTTGTGTATCTCATTCAACTAAGACTTAATTTTCATCCACTTCCAGCCAGACAGTAATTCTGCACAATAGTATGGTAATCATTTTAACCTTTGCATGATTCAGAGATGTGGAGTTTGAATCCCAGCACATTTGGCTACAATCTAAATCTACTTAACAGGACTGTGAATTTCTGGACCTCAGTTCTGCCAGACTACAGGGGCACTCATCAGTAACAAGATGTGGAGAAACCCATTGAAAGAATGAAGAGAATAGCCACCATATTCTTTCATCTCTAACCATGTGGCTCACTGCCAGCTCTGTAGGTAGTGGCTACAGAAAAAAAAAAAACATCAATAGAAACAGGTGTAGTGTCGCTTCAGTCTGTCCCCCCCAAAATAGGAGATATTTCTAAATAATGTAATGCCACAAAAGATCATCTTCATTTTTGTCACAATTGTAAAAGCCGTTTCAAAAGCGGTGCCACTTCTTGTTAGAAAGGTTTCCTCCAAGCTACCGGAAAAGGCTGCCTTTTGTTGTCAAACTCCATTTGAGAAAATGTCACTAAACTGGGAAAGAGCCATTTAATCTATACAAGAGAAGACTAAAGAGCACACATTTTACTGTCATTTATGTTGAAACTGAAAAGTATTTTTTCTTTCCTCTTTTTTTGCACAACTGATACTGAAATTGTTATATGTGATTTATTTTTTGGGGTTAATTTTTCCACTGTGCTTATCACCAGGGAATAGGGATTGTGTTCTTGCAGTAAAAAAAGAGATACAGAAACCAGAGCAGATATGCAATATCAAGAAGTACCGCTGTAAATTCTAAAGTAGAGCATCAGCATTATTAAGAGTATGTACAGAATAGCATAGAAAAAAAAATCTAATTTCATAAGCAATAATCAAGGTAAAGGCAAAAATGTGAACAGCTAGACAAGCACCTATGTCCGCAGAATATGAAAACTCTCAGTAACTTAATGTAGTTAATGTTAATACTAGGTTTCATGACAATTGGTCAAATAGTTCTCCAGATAGTTGAAGTCAAAAGTTTACATACCACAATGGAAATTTATAATTTTTGGAAATTTCTCAAAAATAAAGAATTTTAGGAAAAATCTTTTGTAGCAAAAGTTTTGCTTTTGTGAACGAGGAAAAAGAAAGTTACAATAAATAGATGTCTATCATAATTTATTTCAGCAATTTTTTTGCAAAAATGCTATTTCAAAAGTATTCATACCCATTGATGCTATAATAGTATTGTCTACAAGGTGCTAAAAATTTCAATATGATAATGCAGAACCTAATTCTAGAAAAGTCTAGTAACTGCTGGATTGTAGGTGAATATTCTTAGAGAGTATGAAAGGGTTAGGCATAGGACGATTACTGTTGTTACTAATAAGTCAATATGGGAAAAAGTAAAGAGTTATCTGCAGACTTTAGACATAAAATTATTTATTGTCATAAAGCTGGAGAAGGATACAACAAGATTTACAAGCATTTGAGCGTGCCAATTTCAACTGTTATCAAGAAATACAGACTCGTGGTGCTGTCACAACACTCCCTCGGTGTGGAAGAAAGAAGGTTCTTTCACCAAGAACAAGTAGAAGAATTGTGAGGAAGGTTAATAACAATCCGAGATTGACTGCCAAAGATATTCAAAGAGAAATGGCTGCAAGTGGAACTGGGGTTTCCATTTCAACCATAGATTGAGTATTACATGATGAAGGTCTCAATGGTCACATGTCAAGGAAAAAGCCACACTTAGGAAAACATAACTAAGACAATCACTTAAAGTTTGCAAAATGACATTTGAATGATGAATATGAGTTCTGGTCAAAGGTTTTGTGGAGTGCGAAACACAAATCGAGCTATTTGGTCACGCTGGTAGTCGTTACGTTTGGAGAAAGTCTGGTAAGGAGTACAAAGAAAAGAACACCATACCCACTGTCAGTCATAGAGGTGGTAATATTTTTCTATGGGGCTGTTTTTCCTCTGATGGCACAGAAAATACAGTTTTAATACATGGTAAAATGGATTCCACAGCATACCAAAAAAAAAATTGGCCTATCATCTAAAACCATCCTTACAAAACTTGGTTTAAAGTGCAACCGGACGTTCCAGCACAACAACGATCCAAAGCACACATCAAAATCTACTTCAGAATAGTTAAAGAAGAATAAAATCAAGGTTCTGGAATGGCTTAGTCCCGATCTAAATCCAATTGAGAATCTTTAGCATGAGTTGAAGAATGCTTTGAAGAAGGCTGTACACAAGATAAATCCTCAGAATTTGAATGAACTGGAACAGTTTTGCATTGAAGAATGGTCAAAAATCGCTAAAGAATCATGCCAAAAGCTCGCTGACAAATATTGTAATTGTTTAAAAGAGGTTATTATTGCTAAAAGTGCCTCAACTAGTTATAAATTTCATTTTCTTGTAAGGGTATCAGTACTTTTGAATTAGCATTTTTGGGGTATTTAAAAAAAAATGCTGAAATAAGTTATTGTAGACATCTATTTCTTGAAACTTTTTTTTTTCCTCATACACAAAAGCAAAACTTTTGCTCCAAAAGATTTTTCCTACAATTATTTGTTTTTGAGAAATTTCTATATATGCAATGTAAGTGTAACATGTGGATGGAGGGATAAACAGTCAGGCACCCCCTATGTCCCCATATTCTGATATTAGCAATATCTTTTACATATTGTAAGTGATTTCTTTGTGGAAACATCTATGAAGTGTAACATCATATCAGATTTCTTCTCCAGCAGGGGATAACATATCATTTGTAGAAGGTCGCTTTTGCATTTAGTCTAATGTGTAATTTATAATGTTTCTCAAAAATGTCTGTCACCTGCTGGCTGGGAATGCTTATCCCTGAAGAATGGGATATAGTGGAGGTGCACATACTGTATGTCACTATTTAGCGTTTTACATAAACCTGCAACTAGAAAAGTGACCACAAGTTTTTGCAAGTTCAGTGTCTGTGGATATGTAGTGGAACTTGTCCATGCTTCTGACAGTATCTCACACTTCCACTTAATTTACATGCAGTCTATGTGGGCCACAGTGATCTCATTTTTTTCTTCATTATATAACATTTTTACAGCTGTGGCAGCAGATGCCTGTTGTTAACATACATTCTTTTAATCTTTGTATTCATACCAGTCTGCATTGATTTATCATATATCTTTCCCAGGGTATCTTTTAGTATTAACGATCAAGCTGTCCTAGACTGAATAACCCTTTTTTAATATATTTTGTAGTACCATAACTGAATTAATCAGCCATTTCTTAGCTGCCTCATAAAACATTAAAATAAACGCCAGTGAAAATGAGTCTCAACAGCTGTGACTGGCTGACATGCTGGGGGTAGCCTAGGAAACCTTGTAGAAAAAGAGTGAATCATGACAAGCTGTAGTGGGAGCAGCTATGGTTCATTATTATTCCTACCTGTTGTCTTTAATGAGCATTTGATCCGAGCCCCATGTAGGTTAATTACAGGACCATGTTCTCTGACATTTTCTGAAATGTATTAATATGTTTGGTTTTTTTTTAAACTCAAGCCAATGCTGTATGGTGGCTCTGCTGGTTACACTATGAACTGTGTAAACCATGGAGTATATCTGGGTCACTTTCCAGTTTGTTGCTTTGATCCTACAGCCAGACGCGTTGCCTCCTCGTGGATCTCCAGCCTCTTACAGGCTGACAGACAAGTATTTTCGAGGTATAATAAGTCAGTGGTCTTGCCCCTTCATGTTTGCCTGGTATTTTCTTTGTGTGTCTACGGTAGGCCAACGTTGTGCTTATGCAAGGTTCATGTGATATGTCTAACTAGGCTAAATGTGTCATTATTTAATTTAAAAAAAAAAAAAAAAAAGTAATATTGTATGGCTCTGCCGGGCATCAATTTGAGATAACTCGATCATGAAAGCTGCTTTATAACGATTTTTTTTTTTTTTTTTTTTAAGATAAGAAACCTGCTTCAGAAGGAGGCTTTCCTAAAATGACTCTGTATCTTGTATTAAGTGTTATTTAAAGGATTTTCAAAAGCAGTGACCAAGTTTTGAGTACAGGTGGATTCACAGGTTGTTAATTGGCCATGTCTGCCTCTGTCTGTAAGAAAGGGGTAAAAATACATATAAGCAACGCATAGGAATCCTGGTTTTGTCTTTCTTTTAAATACCTCATCTATTAAGGGCACATCTTGTCTTTGTTTAACCACTTTGGATTGTTTCTGTGATTTGGGCTAGTGCTTCTTAATACTTAAATCTGGACTGTTGGTTGTTGTCAGGCAGCATTGTACCAGTGTACCATTGGACAGTTATACCAAGGTATTTTACAGTCCATTTCTAAAATGAAACAATAAATTTTGAAAGCAGTGAGGCCTTCGTAAAAGCAGGCAGCACCATTGTTGAAAGATGCATTTCTTCTGGGATTTATGTGGCAAAGCTTCAAGCCATTATTTGCAGAGCACTTAAAATTTGCTGAGCTGACTTTTTTTCTGAGCAAAAACCATTACAAATGAAAAATTGCATCTACAGTTTCTTCAGATTACAGATATTCTATTGCAGACAATACAAGCAGAACTATGGAGTGATAGCCTGTCACTGTTATCAGTAAGCTCCTGGTAAAGCTGGGTTTCTTCTGCAGTCTCCCACTAGTTTGTATTATTGTAAATAAAGCCAAGGCCATTAAATACCCATTTGTAATGTTTATATTAAAGTAAATAATAACTTTCATAACTTACTTTCTCAACAGCAGTGGTCAAATCTAACACTTTAACTATTGTGAAGCCCATGTAGCTCCCTTAGGAAATCACTGGCCATTCAGCAAACCATGTTGTTAAAAACTGGCAGCGCTTGTAATTCTGCAGCTTTATGCTAATTTTGGTTTCACAGACTTTGATAAACACTGTTCTTATGGAACTAAATGAATAATGGTCTCTATGTATTATGTCAGCTTGTCGGTTTCTTTGGAGCAAGGAAAGTAAATATGCTTACCCTTTACAGTAAATACTCAAGCTTAGACCTCAGATTTAAAAAAAAAAAAAAAGTGGTGACCAAATGAACTGTTTCTACCAATTTATTTACCCCCCTTTCGTTCTCTTCTGGGGGTCATAGTGCAAAACACACTTTATTTTAACACTGTGAGCTGTGTGATTAAGAGTTTTGAACCATAGGCTGTGTGATTTCTAATTAAACATTGATAGTGTTATTCATTTGGACTGCCTGATGTGCGCTCAATCAAAATGGCAGTTCTAATTATGTTCCCGGGATTAGCTAATGGATTTTTTAAATGATACACTCCGCAGTGCATTTTGCTGCAGTCTGCAGGTTTCTCTAGGGCACCGAGATGATAAAGAAACTTCAGAACTGCTGGCCGTCAGAGTTCCTGTCATGGATCAGTGGCTGCTTGTACTCGGTTCTTAAACCCTTGCAGTGCCTGGGGCTGATTGTAAATTTGCCCTTTTAATTGGACCGTACTTAGAAACCAGTGGGGATAAACAAATGTGATTTGGAGCCTTGTAAACCTTAGTGAAGTAGGAAGTATCAGGCATTGCAAGGGTTAACCATTAATTTAGTCTTAACTGACTAGTAAGTTGACCCAGTCGTGGTATGGGTAAGAATTCCATCTTCTAATTTATGACTGGGCCATCTGTAGAGTACATAAATCATATTTAATTAACATGACACACATTTTGTTGCAAATTTGCCTTTAATCTAATAGGAATTGTACAGTCATCATTCCTTTAATAAGCAATATGTTGTGTCACATGAAGACAGTTATGGTTAAAAATAAACTGTGTCTTATAAAGTTATTAAATAAAGCCTTTATTGGCGGAAAGTATGATTTAAAACAAAATTAAAGTCCAGCCAGGTTGCATATTATTGCTTTGTGTGCATGACACGCAACATCATCATTGCCCCCCATTTGTTGTGTTGAAGATGTTTTGGGTGTTCATTTCTTTTTCCAGGATGTGTATACTTTTCAAATGCAGAGCTTTAGATTACTGGTACCTAATCACATGCTGTGCTCTAGGTCGCATGGTTTAATTCCTGTAAGTCTGACCTACAACACAGGAAGGGAGAGGTGCTGGGGAGTAGTCGTGTTGTATTAGAAAATAAATCTGCCTATTTGCCTTAAATTTAAATAAACAAAGAACCAAGAGGTGTTTGACACAAGAAAGAAAAGTGGATGTTGCTATCGGTTTATAGAAAGTAAGAAAATCCAATTTAAAGCCTTAAAGGCTATCTCTGTATTCTTTTCATCTGCCTGAGTATCAGGTTGTTATGGAAAGTTTGTTGAAATTAATCTGTTCAGCAACAAAAATAAATATATAAATAAACAGCTATTACAGTTGCTTGAAAAGTATTTGCTAACCCCTCGCACATTAACCCCAGTGTCAAATTTGACCCCGTCCCCACGGATTACGTATTGTTTTATTTGATGTATATTCAATGATGTTTCACTGCAATTGGCACTCCCAAGCCCTGTCTAGTTGTGACTATATTAGTTTAACATTGTGTCTCTGTTCAGTTTTGGTTCAGCAAACGAATACCTGGTCCTTTGTTTAAAAATAGAGAGCATCTCTTTTGTGCCATGTCTCCATCTGCTAATTTCAAATCACACTTGATTTCAATTTGGGCTGTTGTAATTGCGGGCTGGCAGAACACAATCTATCCAGCCTGCACTGATGGTGTTAGTTACCTATTATTCCCAAAAATTGTATATGGACGAGGATTTAAAGATAGACAGCATTATTCTGTTTTTTTTTTTTTAAACTATTGAATAAGACCTAACGGTATACTTTCAGAAAAAGATGACCATGCAAGTGAAGCTTTAAGAAGGGTGGTAAATTACAGTTTTATGATAAAACGCTTGTTCTTTGTTGGAATCAATAGATGTCGTTGATCAAACTTGTTTTTTTATGGTGTTCCATAAATCCAGTAAAATAGCCATAGGGGAACATTTGCGCGAGGGGAAAACACAGGGCGACGCATGTCAGCATACATCTGTCCTCTCAAGGCAAGACACATGATTTTTTTTTGTTGGACAGAGCATTTAGGACAATTAATCAGCTAAAAGAAAAAAAAGAATAAAAAAAGAATGTGTTAAACTGGTAGTGCTTTCCATTATAAATCCCTCTCTACTGAAATGCCAATTTTCAGTAGAGAGGGATTTATTAACCCTGTGAGTTCTTAGTTGTTGGCAGATTATTCTGTTTTTGTCTTGTAATTTGGGGAATATTTGCCAGGTTGTTTATTCCCCTACTATGATATGCAGTTACGCTTATTGTTTGGATACATAAAAAATAAATAAATAAATAATTGTTTGACCCACAAATGAGACTGAAAACCCTGCCTGGAAGGAGCTGTGAAAATGGACTGCTGCGTTGTTATTAAAACAGAGATGTGTCAGCGTATTAAAACCTAGGGGACTGAAACTTTGTTTTTCTCCTCTGAAAGCAAGAACAGTATCACCCTCAGGGGAATGCCAGCACTGGTACCATATAAGAGAGTCTGCAGACTTAACCTCCCCCAGCAGGTGTCTCTTCATCACTGGGGTATTTCTTTAAGGATTTCTGTCCTTGGGTTGAAGGGTAAAAAGGGGGGGATTGGCAGTCGCAGTGGAGAGGGCAAGGGGCACAGCACATAACAAGCCATTGGTTCCCTAGGTTTTCTGTTTACACAATATAATTAGTCTTCGCTTCATGTCTTGGTAATTCAGAGGAAAAAGAGCTTCCCTTCTTCTCGGTTTCATGGGAGGCACAGCACAAGCACATGTCCTGTTATTCTGTGCAGCTTGAAGTTACACTTTCTTTCTGTCAGCTCCCAGTGGCATCATCCATTTGACATGACTGGCACTCTTAGCAGCTTGTTAACAAGAATCCAGAAAAGTACATATAAAAGCAGAAAAAACCAGCAGGCTGCCGAAATCTTGAAGAGAGTACCTCGTTTATAGTGCCTACTCACGACGACTCCCCATCTTCTAGCGGTAGTTAAACATTCCATTAGCATGGCGAATTAGTTGATCCACTGTTTATTTAAAAAAAAAAAAAAGTTCTGTTTAAATTAGATTTGACATGTTTTACTGTCCTGTCTCCAACTGTATGACTCTTAACTGAACTGGACAAATTTATTAGAAATTCATGCACCATGCACCAGTGTGTTTGGAGTGCTATTAGAACCTGGTAGGTACTATTTAAAGAGCTCTCAAATATGTTGGCCTAAGTCTTTTAAAATGCCAAGAAAACAAGATTATACAATCTGAGGACGAAACAAAGGCGAATAATAATTCTTCTGAAATATTTGTAGCAAGACCCTGGTAATAATTCAGAGATTTGATACCAAAACATACCCCCCTCCCCCCAACAGTTTGTCCTTTCTGGTCAGCTGTTGTAACTATAACTGTATCTTTACTTTAGTGTTGTAGTTCATTGTTGAAACATATCCTGACAACACATTGATGGTATCTGTGTTGCACATGCATTCAGTGCACCAACAATGGATGATGGGGCACCTCTGAAACTCCACCTGGTTGACAGATCTTCACCAGCCTGTGCTACAGCACCTGTTGAGTCACTTGCCACCACACAGATGGCAAGTTTGTGCACACTGTCAGTAGAGCTTGCTGCCTTGTAATGGGAGTCATCTACTTAATCTGACTCTGATGCTCGCTTAGCCGAACATCTCAACAGTGATTCTTTTTTTAGGTAGCTGTGGGGCAAGTTTCGAAATGAAAACAGCATGACTTCTCTCAGCAACAAGCATTAAAATAAATGCCTTCTGTCTTAAGTACTTGAAAAATTGCTTGGACTACCCATGATGAATTGCTGGTCTTTGTTAAGAAAACCTTGCAGCAGATAGGCTTTGTGTTTTGTACAGAGCATTTTGTTTCAGAGTGGGGAGAGCAGCAAAGGTTGTTTTTGATGATTTTCGTTCTTGTTTTGTAATTTAGGTGGCTTTCTGTTCAATGGTCTTGAGTTTCACAACAACATAAAACAACAGCTTCTTGTATGGCGTGTCAACTAAAAAGGATTTTTAAATTGCTTCATCATCGAAACATGGCCACAGAGTAGAAAGTAGAAATTAACATTTAAATGCAGTGGTCCATTTTTCTCTGTGCATGACTGTTATGGTACAAGTTACTGCATAATTTTTTTCTGATAACTCTTTTGACCCTGTGTTTGTGTCTATACTGTAATATGTTTCCAACATTAACCATGACTATAATATCGGAGGCTTTAAATGGCTTAATCAATAGAATCATCACACTTATTATTTGCCAATAGTTAAAGCTTTGCCAATAGGGCCCAATGAATGCTGTCCTGGCTTCAGTGTTAGTTTTCCTTTTTTGTTATTCTCTATAATAAAAGTAAAGTAAATTCTATCAAATGTACATGTAAAGCTATTACTCTAGTAGTGCTTTGATCATTCTTTTTCTCAATTGCTTACTAGCACAGTGGTGTCTTGTTCTTTGTACACTGTTGTGACTTTTAAACCAGATGTTGTTCATATACTCCTGCAGAGATTAAGCTTGTGTACAACACTGTTCTTTCATTGCAGATTTACATGTACTTCTATGATATACTAAGAGCCTGTACAGCTGAATATAAAATGTCTTAATTTGTATAAAATGTTTCTTGTAAGTTGAATTTATTGTTGAAGGGGTTCAAAAGTGTTCCAGGTGGACGTAAATCTTTAGCCATCACAGTAAAAAAAAAAAATGCTGGTTATTACTATAATCAAAACTACAAAGCATTTACCCCAGATCTCATGTGTGTATATGTATATGTATATAGAGAGAGAGAGAGAGAGAGAGAGAGAGAGAGAGAGAAGAGAGAGAGAGAGAGAGAGAGAGAGAGAGAGAGAGAGAGAGAGAGAGAGAGAGAGAGAGAGAGAGAGAGAGAGAGAGAGAGAGAGAGAGGGGAGAGAGAGATGAGAGAGAGAGAGAGAGAGAGAGAGAGAGAGAGAGAGAGAGAGAGGAGAGAGAGAGAGAGAGAGAGAGAGAGAGAGAGAGAAACTGTACCCGTCTTATCAGTACTATGTGAAAGCCACTTCTGATCATTGATTTACAGCATATAATATATTGCTTTTTGTGCATACATATATTCATGTGGTAGTGATTGAATTTAAATGCAGCGTTTGAATGTGGCACATATATTTAAATAGCTGTCAGAAGTTTAGTTGAAATTCATGATTCCCTGTGAGTACATAATTATGCTGTCACTTATCTACCTTTATGCTCAGAGAGGCATGATATCTATAAGGGATAGTAAAAACTATCTTTGCTTCTAATTGGAAGAAGAATGTGATAGTGATAAACGGTTATGTTGACAACTTAATTTCTGAAAATAAATAATTAAACAGAACATACAGTAACAGAAGGGCAGTGCCTGTGTCTTGAGAAGCCTGGCTATTCAGAATCACGTTAGACTACACCAGTGGGTTAGTTGCTTCAGAGGAATGACATGAAAACTGTGGTCTCTGGGCAATGTTTGGGCAAGCTGAAGAGATGGCCTTGTATTTACATTGCTGTGCTTTGTGATTCACAGTGGACAGGGCGCAGCCAGCAATGTAGACCGGATCCAGCAACTGAGGAAGGAGTATCACCAAGCCAGAAGAGAGGGGGTTGCTCCCCCATACGAGGAAATCGAAGGAAGATGGAGAGGCCCTGATTATGAGCCCAGGGTAGGTTTTTAACAGTTTTTATGTGCAGATTTTTAAAAATGTTTTCTTTTCATTAACATACTTCAACTGGGCTCTGCAAATCTTGGCTTGCTCTCCAGAAGACAGAGATACAGTGCAGCCTAGAGGTGAGTCGGTTCACCACGGTTTAGGTACGTTACGGTATTGACACTGACCCTGTTATGCTGCAGGGGTACAAATAAGACTCCTGTTGCATAGCAATACTATGCTTTCTCACTTAGCTTCACAGATGAACATTCCAGTCACTTCTACCTTACTCTCAATCACCACCATCACCATTGTTATGCCTTTGCGTTACTCTATAAACCTCAAACACATGAGTTATCCCAGCTACACTGTCAGAAAGAGTGTTAAATAATAATCTGCTTCTGTGATGATGCTTCCAGCCTTAGCAAAGTGTCTGAGAGAATGTTCCACATGTAACAACTAAAAAGTAGCTGTGTGGATTATCACGGCTAAAACATAAAGGTAATACTACTTGCCAGATGCATCAAGTAAAAATAGGGAAAGCACTGCAAAGAGCTGAAGAAACTTTAGATAAAGATACAAAGGTTGAGCAGTATAACTGAAGATGTTATTGTAATGCTGTCTTATAAAAGCGACTAAATACAACATGTATTGTCTTATGCATAGCTCTACTAAATGTAATAGTCAGTTTATTTTAATCTAGTATGAACAGAGTGCTGTATTTTTATGATGGTTTTGGAGGAAATTGTCAGTGACACAGAAGCCAAGTTTCAGTGTCTCAGTTTATTAGCAGAGACAAACGATTGCAGCAGGAAAGCCTACTTATTCACAAAGTAGTTTTGCTTATTTACAGTCTTCAAAACGTTTTGGGTAAGTGAGATAATATTTTGTAATAACATTTGGAAGTTTACTTGTGCAATGCCACCTGGCCTTTGACATAAATCCAATCACATTTGCCTTAGTGGTAAAATACATTTAAGGGTTTTGCTATACCTTTTTGGACCCTATACCAGAAATTCAGTATATGTCTGTATGTCTATGTGTGTGTATGTAAATACATACATACATACGTACACACTGTACGGAGAGAAAGAACAGGGATGCACACAACTGTGTGAGGTTTTCAGAATCTAGCTCATTGCCACCTTCTTATGCATAATTTCAAATGAAGGCTATATCGATTGGCTGTAGTTTTTTAAGCAGTAAGGGTAAACCCAAATCAATCACAAATATTATTAGTGAACAGGTTTTCATTTTTGATTTGCCAGTTCAAGCAATCTTTGCACTCTCCATGTCAAATGTCTTTGTTGCTTCAACCTGTCCTTGGTGAACTTCCTTGTCTGAAACGTACCCTTATGGTGATCCTCTCTCGAGATCTGATGCTACGCAGTCCCTATTAACATTTTTGTATAACAGGATAGGAAAAAAGAAAGTGGGGGATCAGTGACTGTAAGCATATATACTGTAGTTTGATGGGTTTTCTTTTTCTTTTAAATACAATCTTGTTAATTTCAGACCTATAAAAGCCACCAGCTCTGCAGTTTTAACTTTGGAAGCCAGAACTAGATACTTAAAATAATTTAAAACCTTGGCACAATAGCTACATACTTTTATGTAGTTGGATTGATGTACTGTGGACTCTATGTAAACACTTCTTGTGGTGTCTTGGGTTTAGCATGCTCCCTGAGGGTTTCACTGGTATAAGCATGTTTGAAATCCAACTGTATTGTTGAACCCTCCTGTATGAAGTTTAGTGCTGCAGCCCTTTTGGTTGCTCAAGTAGACTTGCTCAATAGAAGTATCCAGCCAAATAGATCACACAAATCCAGATGTCATTTTCCTTTTCTTTTTCACATTCAGCGTTATTCTTATATTCAGATAAACTGTATATCGTAATTAGTGTTACCCGTTTCCGGTTTATTCCGAATTTTACCGAAAAATGACAGTATTTTATCTGATTTTATAGCTGATTTTTGTCTATTATTCAATATTTTCCTGTTACTATTTTCTAGGAAATACAACATACTTTGATTAAAATGCTGTTTTATTTTGACGTGTAAGTATTTCAATTTAATTTTTGATCAAGCTAGTGTATGAGGAATGGGGAGAAAATGTAAATGACTTTATGAATATTCAAAAGAAAATTAATGTTTCGAAGTAAACAAAAAGCAAAAATAACAGAAGTGGGTCATATGAGGCAGAGGATGCATAGCGTTGCAAATACTGCTGCATTGAGGTGCTGCATGTTCGTGCTTGCTGACAATAAAAGAACACACTAAAAAATAAGCGATTACGTTAAACTAAAATAATAAATTGAACTGAGAGACAAGCAATCCATTTTGTGGCTTTTAGCACGCTTTGATAAAAGAGAGCTCAGAATGACTGTGTTAATGAGTTTGTCAGACAGCTGTAATTTGCTGGACAGCCACTTGTTTATTGCAGAGAGGTAATGTATTGGTGACTTCGTGCGACAGTACTGTTCATCAGCTAAAACGCTGACGATCTTAATCGTAAATATTTGCCAGAAAATGGTGATGCTTTAATTGGTAAAATTATGAAACGCTTTGATGGAAATGTCCAGTATGATTTTTGACACGTCTCCCGATGGCTTGTACCGCCCAGTTCTGTAAATTTTCTTTTCTTTTTCTGATTTCAAGGCGAATAAACCTGGCTCAATAAAGCGAATAAACCTCAGCTTTGTACTGATGTCATGTTCATACCTTCTGTAGATACTATTTCCATCAGCACAGCGATTGCCCAAACGTTCGTAAAGTACCAGCTGACTTGGGAAAATGTGGCCTCAACTGACACAGATTCTGCTTCATCATACATGCCAGGGACATTAAATTTAATCAGAAACCTGAACTGCTATGCATCATATTCTACATGTAAAGTGTGTATACTGAGATTTTTTTACCCCGATTTATTAGAAACTTTTTTTTTTTTTTTTTACCGATTTTTATCCCTATTTTAATATATGTAAAATAAACTCCGAAAAATTTCAGGAATTTTTTTTTTTTTTTAAAGATAAAAACCGAAAATGCGGAACACTGATTATAATTTGATGGTTTGAAACCGGTCATTTTGCAGAGGAAAAGGTATAATTTAACTGTAAGCCTGTTCTGACAGTTGCCCAGTTTCAATGATGTATTTCTTCAGCTGAACTAGCAGCATAACAGAGTATCATCAAAGAGAGAAATGAAAATCTTTCAGTGGATTTTATTTTTTTCTTCCTTTAAATTAGGATATACCGCCATGTAGCCGAGTGAAGAGCCTGTATTGTGGTAATGATTGCATGACAGATGTCCAGGGAACATCATTACTTGAAAGAGGTCAAATATTCAACTGTAACAGGAGTTTCTGTTCTTGCCTTTCATGCATTTATCAACCAGAATCCGTGTTTGTGCTCATTCCAATATATATATATATATACTTTTTTTTTTAATGTAGACTGTTGAACATTAGTTTCTTAACATTTTAGTTTAGACAAGACAGGTATAAAATTCTGTTTAAAATCATTTTAATACAGTTATGGGCTGACAGCATTGAAGTAAGTTTACCTGTTGCTGTGCACAACAACATTCAACAATGTAGAACTTTGAAATTCATGCTGCTGTTGTAAGATTATTAGTAGGGCTGCAATGACAAAATGCTGTTGCTGACACTAGTCAGAAAGGGCTCCCATGGCACAGTCTGACAAGTTAGGTTTCTATAACTTTTAGGCATCATTTAGAATTTTCTCCTTGGGCATTCTTGCAAAAATGTGTTCATGGTGTTTATCACAATTTTTGCTGTGATTTCTGCCTGGTGTTGCTAAAAAAAATAAAAAAAGTAAAAAAACAGGAAAGTTTTGTTTTGTTTTTTTCTTAAGATTATTCAACCACAAAGGAGAATGTTGCAACTTGTTATTTCTGGCTTCCTGAATCATGGTGGCCTTTTTTTTAATGCCAAAGTTAAAACAAATGTCTCCCCTCATTCTGTTTTTCAGTATTAACATAAAACATGCAAAACACATGTATTCCCTTTATGCTATACACAATGTTTGTGTATGTAGATATAACTAGATGTATAGTGATTCAGATATACTGGGATTGGCCACAGTTGATAGCCACTATATATTCATTTTATTTTGGAAATGTGCTAATTATATGCAATGCTTCAATAAAGCTGTTCCACTCTTTCTCATTTGCCAAACAATAGCAAGTATTTAATTAGTTAGTAGTTTGGTATAGGTAGGAAGGTATTTGAGTTTCTTTCACTGTGCTTTTCCCTTGAGGCCCATCTCTTGAGGAAGTAGCCGCAACAACATATGTGTTTTTTTTGTTTTGTTTTTAATGAGCGCTCCACTCTTATTTTAACAGTGTTATTGTGAATTAGCCCTGGTGTTTTACAGTGAGGTGTACTTGTACAGCAGATGGTCATTACGCTGTTTAAATTGGGAATCGATGTAGTCATGATAGTGGTAATGACAATAGCTTATAATGAGTGGTAGTCAAGCATTTACTTGTTTGTATGTTTTACAGGTATTTGTATGCAGAAATAATGGGGCTCTTGTGTCCAGATTTTTGTGTTCTGAAAGATTACATTCCATTAAAATCAGGAAGTACCATTCTAGTGTGTTGTGTTAATGAGACTGCAGTGTGACAAGGTGATGTCATAGCTTAGACTCATTTAAACAGGCGGCAGTGCTATGGGAACAATTACAGTAAATGCATTTTTTTTTTTTTTTTTTTGAGACAAAAGACAAAGAAAAAGTAACAATGACATATTTGTCTTTAAAATGTAACACACGGTCGTAGGAAAAATATTGCTGTAAACAGCCAGTTCCAGGCATGTTTCAGCGATGGAAACAAGATACCTATTGCAGAGCAGTTTTACCCATTCCAGGTTTTGATAGGAGCTTGATCAGCCCCGGTGTATAGGTAACAAGCACAGGTGTGTCTGATTTAAACTCGTAGTAAAACCAGGAATGCATCAAGTTGCTGTGCAACAAGAGTCTTATTTGCTTTCTGTATGACCAATTATATGTTTGCAGTTGTAATGTTAGACGTCAGCCCTGTTTCAGTTTTGACGTACACTGTTTCACAAATGTGTGGATGCTATATACCAGCATCATGCTAGGTGCACAGTATATTGGGTTTATAGTATTCTATGTTTTTTCACAAGTAGAATACAAAGTGTGCATTATATAGAAGGAATGCAACCCAGTGCATATATATTCAGAAGATTGTGCTGTCCCAGCCTATTTCAGAATCACAATGCAACATTAAACAGGATTCAAATCATTTAAATGGTTGCTACGGTATAAACAATATCATTTACTTTTACTTTTTTTTGGTTCCCATGGCCTTATTGACCTTTATTTTACCTTCTGTTTTCTTGTTACTAAGTACTGCGTGGGATGTGTTTCCCCTCACAGTTCTGGTGAGGTTTATTTTTTCCGTGTTAAATCATTTTTGATAGATAAGTACTTACGGGTACTTTCAACAGTATTTTTAGAAACTTGCATATTCATTAGTTTGTAAATAAGTCCTGGCCCTGCGAAACAGAGATTTTGGCACCATGGTTAATCCTCTACTGGCGACACCCATCATTGCACAATATAGTTTAACCTATATGAAAATCTGCAACATCTCGGCTCCCAGATACCCAAATAGATATAGGATTTAATGTTTGGGTGTTTTAGGTTTATCGACAGTCTTCATTATTAAATAACTGAACTACACAAAAAAACAATCCTCTGTGTGGAGCTCTCTTAATGGGAGGCTGTTGAGCATGGGTCATCCAAATCCCAAGTAATTGGCTAAAACCTCTTAGGATATTTTAAGTTTTCCTGTGAATAGGTGATGTAATATGTAGCCTTTGGTTTCCAGATGGCTCAGCAGCTCCATGTGGTTATGTAATTGATCCGTGAGATCAGATCACTTTGTGTCGGAGGATTCGTTTTTCTGGTTTATTCAAGTGAATAGTTGTGTTCGTGTTTACGTTAATATCTCTGGATGATCAGGTGGTAGCAATTTGAGTTCCTGTTTTTAAACTTTGAATCCTTCCTGTAGTAAGTGTCCTGGTTGTTGAGTCTGGTTGCACTCTCTCAGTATTTGAGATATTCTACTGAGTGCAACATGTGGGTATACAGTACAGTACACTTCAGTATGTTGCTGTGTGTCTAGCACTGTTGGTAAAATCACAAGTAATGGTACTTAGTTTAACCACTGGTCAATTTGGTAACCAAAAATGGGCCAGGGGACAAACAGAAGTTTTGAAAAGCAACATCGAAAGGCTATTTGAAAGAATAAAGAATAATGTCTAATTAGTTAAAATGCAAAAAAATAAAAAATAAAAAGTGTTGCACAAATAAATGTAAAAAGCATAGTGATTGACTGTATCCCATAATAGGATATTTAACAAGTGCCAGTATCAACTCACATCATCAAAAACAACTACATAATGCAAGTGACAGATGTATTTAAGGAAGTGCAAAGCAAAATACCCTGTTTGTTTGAAAAGGCATCCTTTGATTTGTGGGGGTGGGGGACTGATTGTAAAAATGTATCGTGTAGGCATTAGGAAACAGTCTAGGAATCAGTCTGGATTCAGGTATGAATCCAGATGTGATTTAACCAGGGTATAGCCTACCTGTGTTTTCTATTTAAATTGAATTGTGGGAAGTTATGTGAGATTACATTGAATTTGTTTATGTTCACTTTGTTTGGTTTGGCTTCAGAAGAATCAGAATAAACCCTTATTGATTTAGCCTTGACCCAGAGCATCTGTCACCCAGATAAAAGGATGCTTACCTGCTTCAGAATCCGAATTCAAGATGTGTTTATTTTACCTATCAAGTACTATTATAGACGAGCCATTACATTCCATCCCTTAAAACAAATACAAGTTTTCTCTTTTGCACATCAGGCAAACTAATTAAATGTCTCTCCTCGGTCATCTTTACCTATTAATCGCAAAAATGTACTCTGCTTCTGTTGTCAAGCTTGGTTCCTGTATGTAGGAATCAGTTGTTTTGTTCAACAGCAGAAAAACGCAAAGTGTTTACAGAGCATAAGACTGCCCGCGAGACTCAAACTGTATGCACTGCTGAAAGCACCTGCTTGAGCCTTTCAGAATGTGTGTGTGTGTGTGTGTGTGTGTGTGTGTGTATATATATATATATATATATATATATATATATATATATATATATATATATATATATATATATATATATATATATATATATATATATATATAGTTTGTTAGTTAGATATTCAGTTTGAAACCAGGTACAATAATGACGTATTGGGAGCATGTAACATAATTAGCAACACATTGTAAAGCAAAGGGGTTTCAAGTTTTGTATATAGACCACTTAGTAAAGGGAACAGTTTTCACTGCTATTAAAGTACTATACCTGGCCTCCTGGAAATGTACGTAGATTTAACTCCTTAAAATCCTGAAACCACAGCAAGGAACAAGAAGACTTGCCCAGTCACTGGTGCCTAATCCAGCTGGACTAGCCTGTCAGGAACTGCTAAATGGATTTAGCCCTTAGTGGACATTATCTTTCTTTTTTTTCAGATTTATTATTTGTGATTTGTTTATTGTAAATTTAAAAAAACAGTTCTCACTAGCATGCCAATGTGCTCCGCTACAACACAACAATCTAATGACTTGATAACCTAAAGCGGGCAACAGTGAGCTCCCAAAATGACATGAAAAAGAAGTTTCTTCTTCGGAACAAGCAATCATGTATAGAAGTGTAATGAAAATAACTAAATCTACAAGGTATTTGTGTATAGTAAGCTGGGCTACAGCTGGCCAATGCTAATAGCATTCTGCTTGGAGGCCCCTGGTCTGCATGTCTGTCTCAAACTGTTACTCAAAGCTGTCACTGCATGGTCTGGATTATGTCAAACACTGGGGATATTCTACCTGGAGGAGATAGCAGTGCCCCGTCTCCCAGAGGTGATTTAAAAAACAGAATGGGTCGTCTGGCATGCTAAGGGCACCCCTCAGCTGTTGCTAATGGAGGGCCACTGACAGGCGAAGTCTCACACTGAAGTCCCCAGCCCATCAAAAGTCGCGCCCTCTCGGCTGGAGGTACACAGAGGTTAGGAGACAGGAGGGAGGGCCAGGTCTAGGAACTGGAAAATAGCAAATTTTAAAGGAAATACTTCATGCTGTCGCTCCAGTGGAGGCAGCTCCTTCTTAGTATTAATGAGATTAAAGGGTAGTTTACAGCAAACAAGTTTCTGCACCTGTAGCTGTTTAATTATTAAACCTGTGTCAGGATGGATGCTTTTAGTTGAATAAATTTCATACGCCGTGTGTCACAATTTATTTGATCAGCAAACACCCAAAGTGCTCATCTAATTGCGCACACACAGGTGAAGTAAATAGGAGTAAAAAGTGTCTCTCATTTCAACAAACAATTTCTCCTCAACAAAAAGCAGTAAACCTAAAGTCAAGTTTAAAACCTAGACATCAGGGAATGGTTAAGGTCAGCAAAGTAAGCCAAATCTTTGGCGACAGTTTGTAGGTAATGAATGAACAAGTTATAAGTGTAAATTGACCTGAGTATACAGAATATAATACTGTGTTGTCAGCCAAGTAACTTAATGCAACCGTGACCAAGCTCTATAATCACTCACAATGCAAAGACATAGATCTCTCTCTCAATTAGCTCTACATCACAAAATAATTATTTGTAATGTATTATTTTGTAATGCATTCACATGATTCATATCTGGAAAGTCTGAAGAAAAAGGCTGCCTTTTTCAGCTGTTTCTGCCTCTATAATCTTTTGTCTCTGAATGATCACCAGTCTCCTGAACTGTAAACAACTTCATCTGTTAATATTTACATTACCTTTCAAATGGGTCTGCTTATCTTCTTGTCAGGAAGTTAGCTACATTTTAAAATTGCTTATGGCACATTTCACAATACAGACCATTCTTTCTCCTGAATTTCCCTATTTTAGTTTTAAAATTGTAGCAGATGCGATTGTACCCTAGTACTGTGTTGTCATTAGCAAAAACTAAAAAAATAAAATTATGTAAAATAAAACATATTGAGTGTGCCACCTCCAAATGCAGTACTTGAGATAAGTTGAGATAGGTTGAGATAACATTCCCAAAGTATTCCAGAAAAGTTGTTAAATAAATCAAATCTACACCCACCCAATAACAACTAAGAACTACAGAGAGGGGAAGCAGTTAGCTGTGGAATTATGAAGCGTTCAAGCTTGCAAAAAGTGTGTTTAGATTATTAAATTAGCTGCTTAATCCTGTTCTGGGTCACGTGCCATCTCTACCGTGACACAGTAGGATTTTGTGTCTGCGTAGCGCAGGTGATCCCACTGTTGTTAAATAGAGCGATATGGGTCATCCAAGAGTCTTCACATTGCCTTTGAGGTATAGCGCTGTTAATAGGCTGAAGTAAGGAAATATATACAGTTGAAAAGGTCAGTAAACACTTGTATAATTATACCCAAGTATAGTTTTAGGTTATATATGCAGATGGTTTGATCAGATAACTGGCAGATTTTTAAAGAAAAAACAGCAGTGGTTACTATTATAAAGAGCCGTATCCAAGAATTTCACCCCAAAATTTAGTCTTGACTTGGTTTTGACCTTCTTCACCAGATAAGTGCTTTCTGCAAGTCTCTGATCTTCCTCTACTCTTCCCCAGAATCACTGCCACGAGCTTTTTATATATCTGCTTCAAACCACAGAATTCTTTCACAGCAGTGTTTGGTCATAAGTATGCACTGGAATGCTTCAAAAAAGAACAAGCTGTCTGTGTTCAAGGTTGCAAGGTTCATTAAAGTAAATGTGCTTTTCTGTTTAAATATGTAGTAATGTAGTAATAAAGCAGAAAACAATCTGCATTTTCATGCCAAGAATTATTTATAATTTACACAGGATACATCATCTTTAAGTTGTTTCTTTTTTGTACTGATAAGGCTGATTTATAAAATGTTCAACAAAAAATGTGCATCATCTAAAAGGAATGATAAACAAGATTTTAAAATCCTTTTTTTGGTTATATTTTCTTAATACTGGCAACATTATCACTGGTCCACTTTTTATTATGTTGCAGATCTTTTGTTTCCTTGTTTCAAGTACAACACTATAGAATAAAAGTTGCTTCCTTAAGCAATCTTTGACATTAAAATATTTGCAAATACTCTACATCCTGAATTTAAAGTTCAAACAACATGTGTGTACTAGGATCTAAAGGGTTAAAAAAAAAAAAAAAAAAAAAATTTGGTAAAAAAATAGTACATGTTTTTAACAAGTAATTTATAGAAATAGTATATTGGATTATTTTGTTAAGACATACAATTACAAATTTGTACCCATTTTTCCAGACTAGTAATTTAAGGGTCATATGGTTATAGTTTTAATATACACGAAGACCATTGTTTGGGGTTATTTTTTACAGTTTTTTTTTTTTTTTTTTTTGGTTGATGGAAAAACAAAGTTAAGCCCTTCCATAGAATGGCCTGCAGGTTTGATCTAGATAATGTTATAGATCTCAGTCAATGCATTTGGAGAATATAAGAAACCACTTTGATAACCCTTAGGCCAACCGTGTCTTTTCCATCCCTGTTTCTCATCGCTGGATTTTAGGTTTCAGGTATAAAAAGTCTGATAAAAAGTAATGACCCTTGGTTAACAAGAAAGATGTAATCTAATTAAAAAGCTATGGCTGTTGTAGCATTAAGTACACCAATGCAGATTTAGAGATTGATAATGCTTGCTTTTTAATTTTCCTATTTGTATTTTAGTTGAATGCTCCTAATCCAAGTACATTTTTGTAAGTTTATCAGTGGCTCAATATGCTGTTTGGTGTGATGGCTTACAAAACTAAAATAGTATTACTCTGGCATGTCTAGATAAATGACTCGTTTAAATCATCAAAATGATGATAGCATCAAGAAAGAAAGGAGAAAAGTCAGTGAACCACACTGTCTCGTTGGCAAAGTAATTATCAATCTAAATGAAGATACTATACTATTTAAAGAAAAAAAAAACATAGGGACAAGTTCGCTGATAATAGATGGAATAGAACGAGGCGTAAGGAACAGGAACTGACCCAAGATATAAGATTAGCCTATGATACAGAGCTCAAGAGGGTACAAGCAAACTTCATTTGAGGAGTTGATGTGGAGTCTGAATCATATAACAACCTATTGAACATCAGGAGGCTGCATGGCAAAAAGTGGGTGCAATTTCCTAATAAATCTTGATCAGCCCTACCTACCTCTTCCTGTTAAAATAGAGCTTGAGTATCTTGTTCAGTATGAACCCATCCATAAACATTTTAATAACAAGCCCATGGACTGTGATTTCCTGTAAGTGTCCTGTAAACACGGTTTTAATTTCCTATGAACATGTGTGTGACAGGCTGGTGAGTGGATAGAGGCCCAGAGACAGACTGCAGTTCATTTTATTATAAATAAACAAATTTTATTATAAGGGCAAAACACAAAATAAAGGTGCACAAGGACAACAAAACAAAACTTACAAAAATAAGGTTTCCAGGCTGGGCGATGCCTTCACTGGATCCACAAAATTAAAAAATGCAAGCAAACCAAAAACCACCAACCTACTTCCTCAGCTCTCTCCTCTTAATGAGCATCAGAGGCCTCCTTTTATGTCAGGTGGCTGGGCGTTGATTGATTGTTAATTAAGTTAATCATTTAATCAACTAAAAAACCCCAACCTACAGTAGGATTCCTGTTCATGCCATAACCATCAAAATCTACAAAAACGGCAGAGGACAAGAAACGGGCGTGTTGGAAAAGGAATACCATTGCCAAATTTCAGAATTACCTATAATCAGCCGAATCTACAAAAGTCTACAAACTCGATGTTAAAATGAGCTAACAGTATAATTTAGGGTTGAATGGAATCTGAAAAGATTTTACGTTTTTTATAAAAATAAGATTTAGCAGCCCATAAAAACAACAAAAATTTGCTGTAGTGTTTACATAAACCTGTTAATTTAATTTCCAAAAATCCGTTGGTGGTTAAATGTTCAAAAGTTAACCAATCAATAAGAGTGCGTTTTTAATACACAACGTTAATCAAAATTACATTTAAAAAAAACACTAAAAAATTGTAAGCCATGTAAAACCCGTTTAATTTTCCAATACAAAAAACAAGACAATTCAAATACACTAATTAAAAAATTTACAAAATTTGGAAATTTCCAAATTAATTTGCCGTGCTTTAAAAAAAATTTTTTAATACTACAACAAAAAAATGAATTACACAATCTTCATAAGCAAAACGTGTACATAAAATTAATTTCTGTTAAAATAATATAGATTTAATAGCTCAAAATTAAAATAAATTTCCCTTTAGACATCCACAAAACACTTTAGTTACTTTATTTAATTAGTACATATAAGATTATATTTATTTTTTAAATATTGTTTTTGAAGGGGTTTATTATTACAATTTAATAATACATCTAGTTAGATATGATCTGATATAGGGAGTTTATTGTTGAATCCTTATCAATTTCTATTGAGCATCAGAGGCCTCCTTTTATGTCAGGTGGCTGGGCGTTGATTGATTGTTAATTAAGTTAATCATTTAATCAACTAATCAACCCCAGCCACCTGAACATAATAAACCCAGGCAGGTAGGGGAAATTAACCCCATCCCTGCCAATTTCTAAATGGCAGAGCTGTGTTCTGCCACAATGTGCTTTTCTGTTTAAATATGTAGTAATTCTATCCAATTGTCTACATAATTTTCATTGTATGTGTTAAATAATGAAGGTGTTTGTGTACAGCCTTACTGTAGTTAGCCACTCTATATAAAAAGAATCTATTTGTTTTTGTTTTTTTGTTTGTTTTTTTTTTTTAACAAGAAAGAGGATAAAGTCTTCAGGGAGTGTTAGGAGCCACAGTAAATTACCTTTAGCAAAAAAGTTGTATGAAAATGTGTCATGGTTAAAGGGAGGATTTTTTTTTATTGCGAAACTGACTAAATTCCATTACAGTAATGACCGGTGAGAGATGTTTTTCATGGGAAAATATTTTTTGTGCTTGCGACTGACAAATAAAATGAATGGTTCAGGCTAGCACACGTGTCTGTTGTCTGTGTCCTGGCTTTAAATGTCAATTTACAAAACACGTAACTAATGTTTTTATTAGTAATTTTAGAAGTAACAGCTGTATGAAATAAACATCATACCTCGTTAATATGAGTCTGATAATAAGCTTTAGAGTTCTTTATAGAAAAAAACAGTTTTTGTAGCTTTGTCAGTTGACCCACTAACCCCAAAAATGATTAGTGAGTGCTTTAATCAGGATTGAGAAAATACAAAAGGGGGTTCAGAATCATAGTAACATAGCTCTAGGTGCCCGATAGGTGGTATAAAATAATTGTGTTGGTTGACATGGTTGCATTCTTTAGCAGATCAGTGTTTGCATTTCCTGCTAATTGTTTCTGTTATCACCATTTCACACTTTTGTATGCTTAAATCTGATAGCTAAGGCAAGTTTGGGAGTCATTTTCCAGAACCTGTAGGGATCACGTGACAGCTATTCATGAGACAGAGCCTACCTTTCTCTCTCTCTCTCTCTCTCTCTCTCTCTCTCTCTCTCTCTCTCTCTCTCTCTCATGTTTTCAATGGCTCATAACTAAGTACAGATCTGCAGCCGCTTGTGAAGGCAGATTAGACCAGCGGGACCAAATCAGTGGGTTCCGATTCTATCTGTGTGTAGTGGCTGCCCTCTCTGTGAGCTTTAATGTAAATGTATTGTGAGGTACCAGGAATACAAACTCATTTATATTCCAGAGCACCTTTTCCATATGCATGTTGGTAACCATTGATGGTAGAGCAAGATAACCTTCAGTGCGGCTGATGGAATATCGTCATTTATGCATTCTAAAGCGGGGCAAAAAGGCTTGGCATTGTATTTGACATACCTGAAATGAGTTTGGTATCAAAAAGTAAAGTCAAGAAGACAAACATTTTCCTGCATCAGATAATGTTTTATATAAAACACACACCTACTGTACACACCAACAACTCGCCAGAAAGTCAACTTATTAACAGAATCTTATATAAAACCTAATAGTCCAAACAAACTCAAATAATTGAAGATGATGTAAACTAATTTTGTATTGTCCAGTATTTTTATTTTTTTTTTTACCTTGGAGAGTGAGGAGAATTAATTTACAAAATGAATGTGGCAGTGCTTCTTTTAAACAAAGGTTCACATTAATATGCCCTTGTGGGGCAGTGGAGAATTCTGTTTTGTAGCTGCCTATTCTTCGATGCTGTCATTACAAGCCTTAATTAAACATTAGAAAATAACATAGAATTTAAAAAAGGAGAGATAACTGTTCAACAAAGCATAAAGCCATCTTTGTTTCTGAGGACAGATATGAGGAGTTTGATGTTTTAAAACAAAAAGCTTGCTGTTTTGGGTGCCTTGAGCTCTGACCCGACGGATCTCCAGTAGTTTCGAAGCGCCTGGATGTTTGTTCCTCCACGCTTGCCTGTCAGCCTGCCTGCAGTCATCCCAGGACTGGGAGCCCTTGTGCAAATCTGGTGCTCATTAGGGGAAATTAGGAGGCAGGGCTGATGGTGCTACATTATAGTATTAAAAGATTAAAGGACGAATGCCACCCAGAGAGAAATGGTCAGGAAGTGTGCAGATGGGGTGGAAGAAGACACTTAGGGCACTAACTAAGGTTTCCCACAGGGAAGTAACTTGTATTGATTCCAATCACATTAACTGTCTGCAGACATACCCCACACACAAAACAAGGACAGTAGTAGAGGAAGGGATAAGCAACCAGGCCTTCTAAAAAGTCAGGAAACAGAACTTAAGGAGGCTCTCTTCAGATCTTCTAGAGATATCAAAGTAAAGTTGAACAAACATACATTAATATAGTAACCCAATAGCTAGGCAGAGCACAGTGGGTGCTAATTGATTGATAATCCTTCACGTATACAGCTGGAAATCATCTTGCTGTCATACTTCACTTGAGATCATCTCTACCGTATATAATGTGCTAAGTACCGGGGGGACTTTTTTTTTTTTTTTTTTTTTGCTGTTTGTGTTAATCATGTATACATTTCTGGTCTGAAAAGTTCTATGCAACAAATTTCAATATGCAAATCATTAAAAAAAAAGTTTGTGTTTTTATATATATATATATATATATATATATATATATATATATATATATATATATATATATATATTATTATTATTATTATTATTTGAGACCAGTGAAAAGCCGGCTGTGTAATGTGTAGCTGGTTGGTTAGGGTTAATTCCCCATCCCTGTATAAAGCTTGTGGGAATGTGGCTGCAGCCTTAATAAGGTTATTGTTTAATGGGTAATTAAACACACAATTAATCAGCCACAGAATATAAAAGACCCCCTCTGGGCTCATTGAAAGAGGAGAGTTTAGAGGAGATAAGAGTGAGAGCAAATGCTACCAGTGAGCGATCCAAAAGGTACTCGTTTTAAAAACAATTCTTATTGTTTGTTTGTTTTGTGTGTTTTGAACATAAATTTGTGTTATTATTTAATAAATATACGGCTGCGGCCGTTTCAGCCCCGTACCTACCCTGCAGCCATCTCTACCACGGTCACCTTAGTCATTTCTGTGGGAAATATTTATTTTAAAGCCTTGAGCATTTTTAATTGATATTTTAATAGTCAAACCATGGCAGATCTTACCACCACCCTAAAATACACTGTGTTTGTTAATAGTGTGTAGTAATGCAAGTTAAATTTACAATCTGACACTACTTCAATAATTTAAGTACAAACAGCATTAAATAAAGCCTTCTGTCGTGTTGTAAAAGCCTGGTTCATCTTCCACAGCGTGATATTGGCTCAAGCCAGGTGTCACATGAATGAAACACAATGCCTATTGATTAGCACCATCAGTATCCACTTTACATTATGCAAACAGCTTTGACACATAGAAGCTATGAAGAAAAAAAATCCTCCCTGTAAAAGCCCATCTATAATAAAAAAAATAGAAATATAGGAGGCATAGAATTTCGAATGTGGTTTGTCTGATGGTTCTTTCTCAGTCAGTGCAATAAGAAGCAGTGCCAGCTTCACTTGCATTTGGTTTCATTAAATGTGTAATATTGCCTGGCAGCTTTGGGCTGAAATAGGATACTACCGTGTGACATAAAACCAAACAGTGTGTGAAATACAAAAACAATCTAAAGATGTTACATGCAGAAATAATACAAAATGTGTCAAGACTGATGATTGTAGTGAAGTAGTAAAGGGAAACAAGCTGGCCAGCTGCGTATAAATCTTGGAAACCATGCACGTGTTTTTCTTGTTAAATGCTAAACTGTTAAGTGGATTTAATGATATAAAGAACACATCTGTCTATAAAACAGCAATAAAATCTGATTTTGCATATTTTGAATGTATAGACATCTACATGTTTACATAACTAAGGCTTATCATTGTTCTGAATATCTTTTTGTTCATTGTTTTTTTTTTGTGTGTGTTGTTTATTTTTTAAAGTTTGAGTCTGTATATACAGGTAGTTTCAAATACAACACTGTAGGTTTAGAAGGATGGAACGTCATCACGCCTTAGGCTGCATGTCGGCCTTTCTCTCATGATCTATCAGAGTGAGGCGAGGATTGAGGCAGTAAGACTAGGGGGTGTAAGTGAAGCAGACCTGCAGCAGCACTTGAAGTCCTAATGTACCAGGAAGCTGTTTTTTTTGTTTTGTTTTTTTTGTTTTTGTTTTTAAATTTGCATATATGCTAATATGTGGACCATTATGAAAGGTGCTGTATAAAATAAAGATTGATGGAATATAAGAGGTGAAGGGGTTGATATTTAAGCCTTGGTTTAAATAGGTGCCAAGGCTTTAACATACATTGTATTGCCTCCCTTAAGCAGATTTCATTTTACTTTGATGCAGGTGAAGACCATTTTTATTCACCATGGTGCTGTAGGTTTACTTAAACTTTCTGTGGGGACCTTGTACCCATAACATGTGTGGCAGAATAAAAGGGTATCACCCAACCGAGTCAGTAAAAAACAGACAGTAAAAGATCAACAGCAGAACAAGAAGGTAGTGAGATTGTTAGGCTAATGAAAAAACTTGGTTATTAACGCTCTTAGTTTGCTCCCTCCATTTCATTCTATATACAGTCACGGCACTGATACTGTGATGATGATTCACTGTAGTTTTTAATCAGGCCTGCACCCACCTATGTTTGTAGAAAAGGAAAGCAGCTCACTTCTTTTTTTTTTTTTTTTAATTAAACTTAAAGGTTTCAGGATCTAAGTAATTCAAGTAATTTTGGCCTACATATTTTAAAAATCTTAAGAGGTAGGAGCTGTAAGCTTAAAACAGTGCATTGTTAAAACTGGTAAAACTGCCTCCTATGGGTCAGTAAACAATTTTTTACCATCCTGCGACTGCTTTTTAGCACCAAGTTGCTGTGGATGTGGAGGAGAGATCCTGCCATTCGAATCAATGGAACTTAATAAGAGGAAATTATGAAAAACTGAAGCAATCTGACAGATTTTACAGTTGCAATTTGCCACTAGATGGTCCACTTGCCTGCAGGAGGTCTTTCATAAGTCAATAGAGCCTTATTTTCATGAAGCAAAATTAACCAGAAAATTGATGGATTTCAAATGGGACCAATTACTGTTTGAAAAGACTGCGTGTCAAGTGTAATCGCTTTATTTATTTATTTATTTTAGACATACTCAAATGATTAGTATATAATTAGTATTTATATTATATATTTATATATCATTATAAAGCAACATCAGTACATACAATCCATGCAAATTCTGTTATTTATTTAAAAATCCATTTTCCAGGAACAATCACATTAAGATTGATCTTATCCTGTTGCAAAAATAAAAATCTATGTAGAAAGGTAAATCAGCAATAAAGAAATTACAATGCAATTTAAAAAATAAATAAATAAATAAAAATGGAATTGTCATTACTGCTAGTAAATGCATTTTAATAGGAATGCGGAGTATAGTGAAAGATGAATGAGCTTAACCCATGCGAATAACCACGTAAATAGTATGTTTGACAGATTTGCTGAATTCTATAATATGTTTATTTTTAAGGAACTTTTGATTAGAAGAAACTACCAGCATTGAAAAGTTGTATAATTTACCAATTTAACATCGATCTTAAGTACAGTACATTAAGTACACAGTACGCACAAAACATTTATCTGATTGTCAGTAATTGTTTTTGTTCATTTCAAATTAAAGAAACAATCATCCATCAACTCAAAACATGAAATATCATGCCAGTTAGCAATTCTGACATTGCCATAGTAACAGCCAACTGCAATTTTTCATTTAATGAACCATAAAAATGAAAGTTTTCTTGTTGAACTTTTATTTTAATATTGCTGATGCAATCCATAATGTAATCCCATTGTGTTTGTTAAAGCCAAATCTCTCGTAACGTAACTGCCCTTCTCCAGGTCTGTGTAATGTATAAACCCCTGAGACTGGTGGAAGTGTGAGGAATTTGCAGGAAGTCCTGTGCAGCTTTGAAAGCCCTAGCGAACATCGAATAATTAATTATTTTACTTAACCGATATTCCAGGATTAACGTCCACTCATCTTTACATTAATGCTTCATTGTTTTCTGCCTTCCTCTTCTAATTAAATTGGAGAGCTCTTTTGAGTACAGTTCAATTTTCACTTCTCCATTTTAATTTCAGCCTGTGAAAATCGATGGCAGTGTGAAAGGTTTTTATAATCTATAACTCGTATTATTTCTTGCAATGCCAGCAGTTTGGCTGAACTAAATTAGTGACAGGGAAGGCAATTCGTCCCTTTGTTTTTTTCTTGTTCTTCTTTGAATATCAGGCACAAGCACTGGTGGCATGTTCATCATAAAATGGAAATGTTTTTCAAAAGAATATTTTGAGCTAGAGCATGATGTAAATGTACAATAGCCCTCTACTTCAATGTGACTGAAGAACTGCGGCACTTAAAGGTTGGAAACAAAAACATTTCTCTGAATATAAGACTGTTCTAAATGAAGTCACAACGAGTAGAGTACACATTTTTATTAATTTGCCAATGTGTATGTATATTTGTATAATGCTGATTAGCTGTTCTAATGAAGGACAGGCAGTAACAAGTAATTAAAACACAATTGACAAGTAATTAAAACACCCCTGTACATATTGTGTTGCTTGTTAATTATGTTTTCAACAGGCTGTATTTGGACAACCATCTAAATTTATATAGGAGGCTGTCATGACTAAATCTGACAGAATTTGTTGTGCTGCTCACTGTGTTTGTGTTTTGTTGGGTGGGAGGTATGGTATACAGAGATCCTTATTATATGCAATAACAAATATAAAGCTGATTTATTATTATTAATATCTTAAGATACATTTGATCATTTCTTGTTTACGGTACAGTAGTAGCACATGTTGGCCAGTCTTGTGCCGTGGATAAAATACTTTTGAACAGCATTACATAATATTCAGTTTAAAGCTCTGTTTCTACCTTGTGCAAATATTTTAATGGTGTCATTTCTGGGTAAACACTAAATCCATTTATTTACCCATATGAGCATGTGAGAGAAAATCCACTTGAAATGAGGAAGGAGGATTTTCGAGGTTAGATGTCAGTTACTCTTGGTTGAATTAGTTTTACTCATGCCTCCCCAGTGCTCAGCATTGCATGAAATTATTTTCTTCAGACCGCTGGCTTTTAGGATCTTCAGCTGAGAAATTAGACACTCAGCATTTTCTCAGTCTGCAGTTCAATTGTAAGGTTTTAAAATAAGTGGGCTGCATTTCCGAGCAGCAGAGGTTTTGAACTGAGCTGTCATGAAGCCTACCCTGTTGGCAGGCCTTGTGCTAATGGCTTTCACTGGCTCCTCCCTGCACCCCAATGGAAATTTCCAGTGAGCAGTGCTTAATTTGTGCTTACGTAATGAAAGTAAAAAATCTCATATTTTGCTTTCAAATGCATGCTGTCTGAGTGTTGTTCTGCTGTGCTCGCAAGACGAGCTGTAATAAGACAATAGGTGATGTGTCTCGACACAGGCAAATACGAGAGCAAGCCCGGTCAAAGCTGTACAGGTCTGTAGCTGAGACTTTATCCAGAAGTAAAAATGAAGTCTCCAAAATGGCATATTTTTCTTTCTTTTCTTTTTGTATTGTCCTGCGATTGCTTTTAATTCATTTTTCTATGCATACTACTAGTTTGTATAATGGGTAATACATGATTGTAAACTTGTAAGTACTCTTTCAAATGAACTTGTTAGTATCTTGAGACCTGCGTGGGGTTTATTTCTGTTATTTCTCATTTTAAATGTGTGGGTAATGCTGTTTTCACTCCTCTCCCCATCATTAGTCTATTTATAAATGTAATGCACCACAGCCACACTGGTGTTTAGCAAGTGTGCAGCTACAACATATCACTTCACAGCTTACTGGCCTCCCTCTGCTCTGAGCTAGTATACTTTTAGTCTCTTAATAGCCCCCCTATGCTCTGAGCTGATACTCTCCCTTAATGGTTTCTCACTGATCCGTTTCTATAAGCCTGGTAAAGAAACAGATGGGATTAGGACAGGAATGGGAATGGTATTGGGGAAAAATAAAAGGTGAATTGTTTTTATAAGGTTAGAAAGCTGGCTATATTTATTTATAAATAGAAAGAGGTGGTTCTTCCAGGGATAGAATTTGGAAGGATGCTTCACACCAGCTTGATGATTTTTCATTCTTCCACAGTATAAGACCTCAGACCACCCTGTTACCTCAACCCTCACTTGGAATGTACCGGCTGCACCTTGTCATGCATTACAATGGCACATTTATTCCTCCGCCTGTCTGATCAGACACTTTTGCAACTGAACAGTGCATCTGCATTCCAATCAGATGTCTTTAGTCTGCCAAGATTTAAAATACCTTCCATTTAATTGCATTCGTGAAAAAGTTCAGAGAGATCTTAATGTTTCAAACACTTTGGAAGTTAACTTTGTGAAATAATTCCTTGGCCTTTCAGTTAACCTTAACCTCTTTTCATCCACATTTCTGGTAATGTCTGTGGCCAAATCCAAACTATGCCTTAAAAAAAAAAAAAAAGGTTTTATATTTTCAACTGTATCCAGTCAGGACACATTGTATATATTGAAAACACAGGTCTTGAGATGGGTGATATAGTTTGGCCCATATTGCTAACCCAAAATAAGTCCTTTTTTTTGTTTTAACAGTTCGACACTTCAGCTGTCAGGACATTGAAGTACTAAGTCTGCTAATATGATTGTAGGCAAAATGTGCCGCGGCTTATTGGTTTTCAGTATTATTGTGGATCATGCTTCCAATATTTCATACCGCTGTCCAAAAAAAGCTGCTGTCTTGGATGAATGCAAACATGTTAGTAACGAATGCATTCAGCTGTCTTTGGTGTTAAGTTGCAGTCATATGGGATTTGTTTTGTCCTTTAGGGTCTGTGAAGTAGAAAAGACTAATAATTCTACGCAGAGAGTTGGGCCATAAACTATTTATACAGGAAAAGATTAAATGATTTTATGATGTTTAAAAATCCTCCACTGATATAACTATAGAATCCTCAAAGGGTTTTTAATATCGCTTCAGATACTGTTTTTATTGGGTTTGGTACGTCAAGTAGCGGGTACAATGGAGGGGGGAATCAGAATTGAAAATGTCAGTGTCACATGATTACTGCATGCATGTTTTAGTTATCTGTTTGAATGTTAAAAGGATGAGTGGTGATTTCAGGAAGGGAATCCTTTTATACCAGTAACCGTTAAATTACTTGCATGTGTATGGCAAGTAATATGCCACACACACTTCTGTGACTTATTGCATCTAATATGGATCTCATTCCAGTGGGCCACATTTGGGATTTTAGATCCCAGGAAGGTAAATTTTAACGAGGTCAGGTAATTTGAAGGTACAATTGAGGGGTACTATAGAGTATCGTTATTTCAAAGGAAGTGTTTAAACCTGGTTCTAAAGAAGAAAGCGCATTTTACTCATAAGCTGCTTAGAATACTGCATGCCATTTCATTAACATTTTTAAAATAACCACTTTGAAACATTGACATGACCTTCACGCATAGCTGCATCTATATATATATATATATATATATATATATATATATATATATATATATATATATATATATATATATATATATATATATATACACAATATTTTATATACTAAAATGAAGCTTACACAAGGCCAGGCCAGTTAAAGGAAGGTGTTTAATAAAACCTGAACCATCCCACAAGATTCTGTGTCCATTTTGTTTGAAGTGTGATGAACAAGGCCTTTAGGAAACAGAAGTGCTTCTTTAAGCTGTTCTCCGCAGCTCACCAAATAATTAAGTGAAACTTATCTGGTGGTTAAAAAGAAAAAAAAAAATTATCTCGTTTTGCATTGACAAAGGTTATTAAAGAAATGCCTAATGGGCATGCAAGTCAGTGCACTACCTCCAAGCTGTTCAGCCCAAGCACTGCCTATGGGCTGTATTCCAGTTTATTCCTATTAATTGATTATTTCCACCTTTACAGTGACTTGCACTGAAAGAGCGGTCAAATCTGCAGCCGCCCTGGGGGTTAGAATGTCCAGTGCTTCCATAACCTGCCCCAGCAGATAGCCTCCTCCGGTTGTTATTATTGTAATCATATCCTGCTGCTGACTGAGGCTTGCTTTGTTGTTGTATTTTCAGTTACCTGGAAGAGGACATGACGCACGTCCAGCTGTGCCTCGCTATGAAGACATAGAGAGGCAGTATGCATCTCTACCCAGGTGAGTCATTGTCTGGCTTCCCATTCAACATTTCCAGTGTGTAATGTCTTGGGAGCAGCGTTAGGAAAGGTCTTTCCCTTTGACAGATAGGCGAGGATATAATAATGTACTTTAAAGCTTATAATTAAATCTGTTTACCTTCAGAGTTCTCATGCCGAGATTTCACTTTATCCTTCCAAGAACAAGGGAGAGAGCGACGGGCAACTGGTGTAAACTGATAACTGATATTGCAGCAGCTAACACTGTCTAGTGCCTGCTGTTATATGAGAAAGCAATAGAAAGCCTTAGACTGTACCAGCTAATCTATATCCCTTTACATTTAACAGATTATACTAGGTATTACTAGAGCAAATTGCAGGCTCACTTTCAACATCGTTAGATTTTAAAATAACAACAAAACAAAAAAAACACTAATTGAGCACTACATTATATTGCTAGCTAATTCACAGTACTTGTTGGTTGTATTTGTGTTTGACAGTATGGGAACCTAATTAAGTGAGACGGCAGGTATTGACCTGCTAGCCCACCAGTAACGAGAAGTGATGATCTGCCCTTCTTGTAAGCCCCTCTAGGCTGTTTCAAACAGCAATCCCAAAAGTCTAAGCATGTAGATTGTATCTGCCCTGAGAAAATGTTTCCTTGTCTGAAAGGTGTATCACCTTTACAGCCTGGGATTATCTTTACTACTGTCATCCAGCTGCAGATCACTTTTATTTACCTTTAGTCAAAAAACAATGTTGCATCCAAGCTTGCTTTTATTTGCAATTGTCTTGAGGGTATTTAGTTCTTTTATATCCAGAGTAATTTTCTAAATGCCTTGGCAAACATTCATTCACATGAAAAGGTAAGGCATCAAAGCTGCTTTACAATTGTTGAACAGGTTGTGAAAAGACTGAAAGATTAATCTGTGCAACACCGGCATTAAAGTGATGGTCATATGGCAGGGATTTAAAGAGTGCAAAAGGGGGTTTAAAAAGTTATCTTCAACTTTGGAGCAAGAGCTGTCTGTGGTGTAATAAAATGTGTTTACCAAGGACTGTATGCCGTGGATGCATGCAAACAGTAAATGATAAAAGATTGTCATTTAGTCCAACCTGTACATTGTTTTCCTGGGAGTTGTTTTCCTGAATATGTATCCTTATGCTCGGTGAGTTATATTCTGTCTCTCTGTGTAACATTATTAATAAAGAAATACAACGATTACCTGGCAATGTATTGTGGCACTGCATGTATTTACCCTGCCATATCCCAAAAGAAAACAAATGGAATAACAAACAAAAAAGATTTATTTAAAAAAAAGTAATAACAGGTAAATTGGCTTGAACCAAAGAGCAGCTTTATACATACAGGTATCTTTTTGCTTGCCTATAGAACATGTGTTCTTCTTTAAAAATGGGTGGGTATTTTGTAGTCTGTTTTTCACACTGTTTTTTACATCCATTGTTCATTATTCTGGGTACTGCAAATTAGTATTTGTATTTTGTTTGCAGATCATATGGACCAATATATGCAAACCTATTTAAATAGTAAGCTGTTTTCTTTAAACAAGTTCATAATTGTAGTTGTGAACATTTCTTACTTAGTACCGCATTTGCATGTTTTTCAGGATAAATATCTTGTTGTAATCTGCTATGTATTTTAGAAATTAATTAATAAAGTAGGTAGTGTATTAATAAACATACTAAGTAATAGACACCAGGGCTGTGGTATGTGTGAATGGTCAATAATACTGCAACATGTGACCTTTACAAATTATCTTCAGTTGGTTGAATAAGATCTGACCATTTCATTGTAGACGTGTCTAGGCCAATTTGTCAAAAGTCTACCAGGTGGTCATCTGCATCTAAGGCCCCGAGCAGGTCAACAAACCTGCTTCTCTGAAAAGACCCTTCTAATAGCAATAAGTACGGATTTAGTCAAATCCACTGATGTGGTTACTGTTGAATGGGATGGAATGGATGAACAACGTGATGTTGACATAACAGCACTTTGTCATTGTCTAAAGCCTGGAATGAATAGCTATTATGAGGCACAGGTGAGATTGGTCTGTAATTATTTAACAAGGGTGGATCAACACAAATATATAAATGTCTTGATCAATAAAAAAAAGTTCAATAAGGGACAGCTAAACAAAACTAACCTGGTTTTCTTTTTTTTTAAATAAATCGATTAAACAGGCTCTATCACCTGTTTGTTTTTTTTTAACAAAATGAGTAATTTGAAGATAATTGTTGACATATCCTGCCTTGTGTTCTCATCATCTGATAAACAAGATAAATGTCACAAACACAGTATATTCATTCAACTCACTAGATCAGCTAAACCTAGTTAAAAACAAGAATAAAAACTTCCTGAAAATTCCTTCAGTTAGAAATGGGAGAAACACATACAAAAATACAGTTTTTAATTTGCTTCTATGCTCTTTAAAACACAGTCCATAAGATTCAAAAGTAATTTCACAATAGAACCACTGTGTGACATTGTTTCCTCTATTAGGCACGTAGAACTTTGTAGGAATCCTGCTTGAAAGTAACCCAGAGCTACTTTTATTGAGGGGCTTCTTAAGCCTATCCCAGTTTATTACCTGAAGATCTTTTACACATGTAATAATTGTAAATGTTGCATATCTTAGCCGTTGGACACAGCAAAATGTAAGCCCTTTCAAAATGTTTAGAAAAAGTTGCACCTTGCTAAAAATCCTGCTAACTGGTTGGTTTGATTCTCATTTTCCAAACTATTCTTAAGTTTTTTGATCAATTATATCACCCTAGGATAAGACACAGCTGCATTTTTTTAAATAATTTTTTTAGAGCATTTAATGTATCAGACAACCCCACCTGGATTGCATAACTTTCTTATTTTTACAGTTATAGGTTGATCAAAACAACCCCTTAGTCAACTTGAGAATAGTTAAACATTTCAATTTGAACTTCCTGCACTTAGTAAGCAAGTTTATTTGGTACAAATGTAAAATGTACTGCTATGTTAGTAATAATAATTATAATAGTATTATAATGTAAATAGACTATGAGTATATTATTATTATTATTATTATTATTATTATTATTATTATTATTATTATTATTATTAGTAGTCGTCGTCGAACATTCGTTGTCATAGTTACTTCATAACTGTAGAGGTAAACCTATACTTGACTTGGTATAAACATCAACATCTTTTTTTTTTATTTCTGAGAAGCTGATTTCACTATGTAACACAATTTTTGTTCATGGGTAGTAAGTGTTATTTCCTAATTGCTTATGCCTCAAAAGTATAGAAAATGGCTATTATTCCCCACAAACTTTGCTTTTGTGACCAGGACAGTGATATTTTGAAATTTGCCTATTTCCAATGGGAAAACGGTCTTTTCGTTCACATAAAGTCAGAAAAAAACAACATATGAATCCAAATGAACATGTATTTATACTAAAGTAACACAAAAATGACTACAAAAGATTTAGAAGTGAGTAGTTTTTCGGGATTTACGATTATACTGTAAATCACTTTCACGAATCAGCCCCCAAATGTAGTCTCCCATCATGTTCTCGTTATACTGTCCATGGTAGCGGCGTTCAAAGTCCAGTATGTCCTGGTGGAAGCGCTTGCCATGCTCCTCCGAGTACGCTCCCATGTTCTCCTTGAATTTATCAAGATGAGCATCAAGGATATGGACTTTGAGGGACATCCTACAGCCCATTGTGCTGTAGTTCTTCACCAGAGTCTCAACCAGGTCCACATAGTTTTCGGCCTTGTGATTGCCCAGGAAGCCCCGAACCACTGCGACAAAGCTGTTCCAAGCCGCTTTCTCCTTACTAGTGAGCTTCTTGGGGAATTCATTGCACTCCAGGATCTTCTTTATCTGTGGTCCGACGAAGACACCGGCTTTGACCTTTGCCTCAGACAGCTTAGGGAAGAAGTCTTGAAGGTACTTGAAGGCTGCCGACTCCTTATCTAGAGCTCTGACAAATTGTTTCATAAGGCCCAATTTGATGTGCAGTGGTGGCATCAGCACCTTCTGGGGGTCCACCAGTGACTCCCACTTGACGTTGTTCCTCCCCACAGAGAACTGGGTCCGCTGTGGCCAGTCCCGCCTGTGGTAGTTCTCCTTGGTGTCCCTGCTATCCCAAAGGCAAAGATAGCAGGGAAACTTGGTAAAACCGCCTTGGAGACCCATCAGGAATGCCACCATTGCAGCCTCTTGATGCCATCTCAGAAAAAATGCAGATATGTATCCACTTAGGCAGCTGGAACTAAACTGAACTGGTGGGCTTAAGGCCCCTGTATTTATACTACTATTTATATTACTGGAAAGTTCTAGAAAGTTCTAGAAGTTACTCCAAGGTTACTCAGCACTGAATCTATCTGGAATGTTCTGGAAAATAGGTACATTTCAAAATATCACTGTCCTGGTCACAAAAGCAAAGTTTGTGGGGAATAATAGCCATTTTCTATACTTTTGAGGCATAAGCAATTAGGAAATAACACTTACTACCCAGGAACCAAAAAAAAATAAAAATTTGTTACACAGTGTTTCCAAAACAAGATTTAAATTTTTAGTCAGTGAAACGTTATAGTTAGGGTTTTATTGTGCAATACATTTAAAAAATGTTTTGGGGCTCCATACAGCACTGTGTTGCATTTATTGTATTAATTAGTGCTAGGACAAACACAGAATTTTCACGTTCGGATATTTGCTCATAATTTAAATATTCATTCAGATATTTGTTCGTTTTTCAAAAAGTAATAAAAGCCATTATATTGCTCTGAATGCAGGCAGAGACAGCATAGCAGTAGGGTCTATATAAAAATCACTGCACAACATCTTCAGGAAGTTGGGTACTGTTTAACGAGGCATTTCAGTCCCATGAGATTCTGGCTTGCTCTAAAGCAGCACAACACATTTTTGTCCCAGATGGCTTTCCATAGTGATCACTAAGGGTTCGTGCGCATAATCTGGTTTGTTTACTTTTTGCTGTCTAAAACTTTAGTAGAGACTCAAGAGCTGCTGTGTTGATTCTGTGTTTTTATATATATATATATATATATATATATATATATATATATATATATATATATATATATATATATGTATGTATG
Source organism: Polyodon spathula (assembly GCF_017654505.1). Classification (NCBI taxonomy): domain Eukaryota; kingdom Metazoa; phylum Chordata; class Actinopteri; order Acipenseriformes; family Polyodontidae; genus Polyodon; species Polyodon spathula. The sequence continues at coordinate 32,720,513 of NC_054543.1, read as the reverse complement.
TATGTATATATGCATGCATATATACGTATATATATATATATATATCACAGAGCTTATATATAATCACATAGAGCTCTTTTTTCATTTCCCTTTTTTTTTAAACTGTCACGCAAATTCAGAAAAAGGAATTGTCTAACACCTGATAAACTATGTAATTAAAAACAAACAAAACTCCTGGTCCCAGCCCCCAACCAGGAATCCAATAGTTATAAATCTTGAGGTGGGAAATAAAACAGAGAAAAGTAGTGATGTAATGTAAACTCCCTGCCGTTCTCCAGGTCAGGCGTGTCTGAGGATTGAGTTATAGATACACACCGTTCCTGCAGCAGCTGAAACAACACAGCAAGCTCATTTAATAGCGTTTCACTGCTGTCTTCTTAACTGAGGCTGAGAGCCAGCTGGTGAAGGTGTAACTCATGGCTCTGGTCCCAGAGCAGAACTGAATTACACGTGTGTAGGGCATGCTCCACATTTAAAATGTATAGTTACATTCCTGTGTTAATGTAAAGGAGATAACCTTTGAAAAGATCATCTCTGTTCCGAGTGACTATTTTCTGTAAAAAGAATCCTGGATTGTTTTTGCATTATATTTTTAGATATGTTTGTCTGTGAAGTCAGAAACATGTTTGATTTAGTGCTATGCAGAGAAGGAAGTAATACTCTTGTTGGCTAAGTTTGTGCCATTCCCAGTTTTACTGTACTGTTGCTCGCAATGTTTTGCCCAACTAAATAGCACTGTTAAGTTAGTTGTTGCTGAATGTGCTCCCATGTGTGTACTGTACCTTGTACTGTAATCTGTCCAATTTCCCCCTCTGAGACTGATTGACTTTGTATCAGTGGCCTTTATCTGTTAATATTGCAGTACACAAGACACCACATGTTGAAGTCTTACTCTGCATTAACACTCCTTGTCAAACTGGTCTATTGTGTTTAGTAAAAAAAAAAATTAAAAAAAGTTCTGTTTTTATGCATGGTGTGCATCTGCAATCAAATAACTGCCAATATTTCAGAGCTTATATATATATATATATATATATATATATATATATATATATATATATATATATATATATATATATATATATATACCCACAGCCCTGCAAAACTGTCATTGGCTGTGAGTGACAGTAAGCTAGATTTCCTATTTAACTTTTCAACTTTTAGACCAAGGGCCAGCTGTTTGGTACTGTAGACTGAGAATGCTAGTCGAAGAAATGTGATACAGTGCTGCTTTACTGATACCTTTGGCAGATGCAAGGGAGAAGCTGACATGGCTCAAATTCGAAGGGTAAGCCGGAAAATACTTGGGCGGTTGTTATTTTCCAGAAACGTTGGGTTTCTCCATCACTAAGGGATTAAATGAAATTGAATTATCCCATTCCTCAGCTATGGATTGGGGCTAAGCAAACAGGAAGACCCTTCTCTTTTTACAGCTGAATTTTTCCTCCACACTCAGCACCCCTTCTTGCATCTGTCTTCTGCTGCCAGTTGGCAGTGAGTCCTGCCTAGCCACCCTCCAGCCTCACTGACTGTGATCAAGAACCTACTCTTAAATACTACTATAATACAATAATTACACAAATAATAGTTCTGGACACCAAAAGCATGCTCATTTCAAAGCAATTCCTAGCTGCTGTTCCAGCATGTCTTTAAAAATAAAATTCCTCAGATTCATTTCCCCACATCTTTCAACCAGTGGATTTCAGATTATTTCTTGTTCAGGGTCAATTTGGGTGAGGCCTTGCTTTTTAAGCAAATGTTTTTACCGACACTGCTTAAATTAAACCCTGAGTTACCATTGGGGTAAAGTAATTTGGTTAACATAAGTTATTTTATAGCTGCTAATAGGTAGCAGTTTTTTGTGGGTAAACAATCCAATGATGTGGCGATGTATGCCGTTTAGACCAGTTTGATTCCAAGTGAATCAAACTATTTTATAGAACTTGCATAACATCAGAAAAGCAGCAAATAACAATTGATGAAAGACCCCAAAAAGAGTAATCTGAGAGAGTCTGAAGTACCCTAACTCGTTGGGTGGTCAGAGAAAATAGATGAGGTGCATGCGAGTGGATTGTGGAATGCCTGGCACTTCACCTTTTAAGTGAGATTCTTCTTTTTTTTTTTCTTCCTAGGAAATAGTATTTAAAAGAACAGGGAAAAGGTGGTGCTGATTTTTCATTTTTAAATCAACCATTGTGCCATGTTGAAAACTGGATCACAGAAATGTATTACAAAATTATAGGATTACCTTACGAAAGTGAATGTCTCTAAATTGCTTCAAAATATTTGTACACATTATCAGAAACACCATCAGAAATGTTTATTTGGAAATACCAAAACAACACATGGCTACTGTCATCTTTCAACTCATTCACAGTGGAGGCTAAAACAAAAGTTATGTTTCATTCAGTTTTAAAAAGCCTGGGCTCCCTCAAACACACACACACAAAAAGCTTCAAACCTGTGAGAAATATGAGTGGGCATTTCTGTGAAGCCTTTCTTCTCTTAACAGCAGCAAGTGCAGAGACTTTCATCTGGTAAGGAAAAGACCCCTTCCCAAGCAAGAGCTTTCACTTCCTAGCTATGTGACCCCTCAACTTTTTATGAGAACAAAGTTCCTAATCGAAGTTGAGTGCTTTGTTCAGTAGCTGCAAATGAAAACCCTTCCAATTCATTCAAATCAATGTTTTGATATTATTTCAGGCGGGGGCCAGTGGAACTTGACGATTACCCAAAGCATCCACAGCCTGGATATGGGGAACGAGAGCACCCTTCCTACCCTGGACCCCAGCCTGCGTTCCTGCCTTATCCTGCCAGGAGCAACTATCCCCGGCCGCCTGATCACAGGGGGGTGGACCCCAGGCAGATAGACCCAGGCTACTACCCACCACCTCCACCCAGAGGACCCAAACGTCAAGATGTGCCCCCTTCTCCTGCTGCTCTGAGAGGCCCACGTTTCGAGACTGCAGGCAGGACGTACCGCGGGTCCAGTCCAGAGCCTTACAGGAGTCAGGAGCCACGGCAGAAAAAGACAGCAGCTGTGTAGCATGCAGCAGGGGCCTTGATACGAACACCAGGGACACTTTGTAATACACTGTCTTATTGAAGGGTTGTCTTTTTTTTTTCTTTATCAAAAGTGATAAATCCACTGAAATTAAGTTTTAAGAGCAGTAATAATTATTTACAGCTTGGTTTCACATGTATTTGGACTGAGGCAGGTGTTTCCTTCAGTCTTTCAATTCCTTAGGTTGTTTCTTCTTTTTCTAGCCTTTGTTCAGAGAGAGACTCTACAGTACATTATTCACAGTAAATATTCACCTAAAAAAAGACAGTTGGATAAAATCTGTGGATTTTCATTAGGATAAATGATGGAAAATAATGTGTTTGTGCTTTGCCATGAATCTTCTCTCACATATAATGTTCAGAGAGACTCTACAGTACATGCGCAATGCAGTAAAATTTACTTTCAGTTAGTTTATTTTTTTTTTTTTTAAGTCAAATATTCACCTAAAAAAAAGACAAAGTTGAATAAAATCTGTGGATTTTCATTAGGATAAATGGGAGCAAAAGGTGCCTTACGTTAAATGTATGCAAAAAATGAAAATGAAAAAGCTGCTAAAACTTTTTTGAAATACTTTTCAAATATTGCATCATTCCAGTCAATCACAAAAGAGCATTTTTTATCCAAGCTGTGTCTTCTGCTCTTACTGCTATATGAAAAGATATGACATTTAAATTTGTGAGTGGCCAAAATACTCCAGTGCTGTAGAAAAAAAAAAAAAGCCATAGATCCTCCCATAGACAACATTAGAGTTCCCAAAAGAAATGTCATTCTCTTTGTATATAAACTGTATAATACTGTAAACTGTTAAACCAAATTGCTTTACACGATCAAACCAGTGTTTCAGGACTGGCTGTATCAGATGCTTGTTTGATTATATTTAATGGAGACTATTTACCGTGCCAGTGCAAACAGCAGAACTAAATGAGCATGCCTGGTACTGAAAAGAACAGCAAAAAAAAGTGACATGTTTGTCTAGCATTTTTTTCTACACTTCATCCTAAATTGAATTTACTGTCATTGCTTAGTATTGTATACTGTATATATTTTTTATTATCTTTTTGTACTATATACTGTAAAAGGTCACCCCTGTGCAGTGATCTCAGTAAAACACTACCCAAATCGCAATTAATTGTGCTAACTGTCAGTTATTTAAAAAATGGAGAGAGAAGCGAGAATTAGTTCTAAACTATAAACAGGATGGAGGCCATGCTAAAGAAATGCCAGCCTTGTTGTTCTTTTGATGCAACACATAGAGAAGTAAAGCATCTGCATGTGAGGATAAAGAGGCTACTTAATGCTTCAAAGGGGCTTTTCAAAGAGGTCATTCCCTCCTAACCATAAGCTGGTATTTCTTTTCTGTAAAGATGTTCTAAGATCTGTAAAGAAGAAATAAAGATAATTTCACAATTCCACGCTTAACCAATGTAGCTTATTCACATTTAGGACATGCTGTATGAATACTATGCTGTATAACCAATCCTTGTAAGGCCCTTCCCTAAGTTACCATGTTCAATGTTTCACATTAATTTGATGTGCAAGTCAGATAACAAAATAATTAGGGAACTGTGTAAAGCTTGAAATTGGATCTTCTAAATGTTAATTATTCTCCCAGTTCTCTGTTTTGACATATACTGCACTGCGGTTGAGATGCAACGCATTGTAAAGCCTTCAGCTGCACTGGAAAATAATGTATTTGTTCTTTGCCATGAATCTTCTCTCACGTATAATGTATGTGATTGTTATAACAAATTAGATTGCATACTTTTTTTCTGTCTACTTCAGTTTGTTGTTATTATTAAATCTGCCTTTTAAGAGTGCTTTTTCAGAAAGGAAGAACGCGAAAGCTTTCATTTGATGGTACAATATTGGGAACGAAAGGGTACTTTTATGTCATTGATGCCGAGGCTAAAAAATCTTGGAGCAAAAGGAACAAAACTAACCTCAACGTGGTAAATGGCTGTGTTCTGCTACCAGAAGTAATATAAACAGGATTTAATTAGGAGATGCCACATATTAGCTTGTTTGAGTGTTTACATTATATACCAAATAATTTTGCTTTGCCTTTGATTGTTAAATCATGCTAATGAGACCAGACAAATTTGAAATTGTTGTGTAACACAAAGAATAATTATTTTCTCATCATTAATATGTATTTTTTGTATCATGTGTTGTATTAAATATAATAAAGAATGTGATCTTTACAGTTTTTTATGTTTTATTATTAATATCATGTTGCTTGGAGTGATGTCATCAGGGTTTTCAGTATTCCCCTGTTCCTTACAAGCCGTGCACATCATCTTGATCTCTTTGAGTCTTTGTTATTGTTGACAAATAGGATTGCATTGTATTTGTTTGCGAGAACTGTTGCTGATTCGCCACACAGGCTTCACTAGGCTGTAACAGGGAGCCAAGTCAAATCATGTGATCGATAGCTTGAGGCAGGTGAAGTGATGCCCTGGTACATTTGTTATAATGAGAAAATTCTGTCTCAAAAGATTCCAAAACAAACACACTGAGGAACTGAAAGAAGTATGATTAATTACGACTTGTCTTTTGGAGAATCAGATGTGATCAACACCCATACATATAGTGAAAAAAGTGAAGTGAGCATTAATGTTATGAAAAATGTCACTGTATACGATTTCAAGCAGTCCCCAGGACAATTTCCTATTATACAGGTCACCCGGGAAAGGAGATCCATTCCTGTACTTACCTGGTAACTTCAGAAAACGCAGTGGGTGATCACAAATTCAGTACTGTTCCATACAACGTGTTGATGAAGAAGAGAAAGTGCAAGAGCTGGCTATGAGCAAGCTGTGAAGTTGAGGCCGCTCTGGAAAAACAGACTCTTTTCAAGGGTCAGGTCCAATGTTTGCAGAATCTTGTCTGAAAACTTAGATATAGAAATCCAAGTTGTCTGGACAATTTACATAGTTTAGCAAAATAAAAAGTGTCCATCCCTTTTTAAGACAAAAGCACATGTTGTTTACGAAGTTGTTGTTTCTTTTAGTCTAGACAGCTTTCATGCTAATCCAATACTTTACACTTCACAGAGCAACACTGATAAGATGCTGCTTCAATCTACCACATGCCACTGAAGAGGTAGTGCTTCAGTGAGTGCCTCAAAATATCAATTACTGTAAAACTGGAGCTGCTGTTATTAATTGATGCAAAAAAAAAAGCATGTGTTGTAGGGTTAAGCTGGCTAGTTTAAACATAATGCTTCGGAATATGTCAGAAAACAGAACTTAGGGTGTAAGTGGCCTATGTAAATCAACTTTCTTTGATCAGCATTCCTAATTGTGTGAAATTGTGTAACATGATCAACTTCTTGTGAACATGTTGATGTACAAACAGGAAGTACTTGTAAACGAGATGTTGCACCTCAAGCTCACCTCTTTATAAACAGAATGAACAATGCAAATAAAAACAGAAATATTTGTGTGAATAGATTAGTAAATGAGCTGGGGAAAATGTCATGTTAAAACAAATCCTCAGTGGGTGCAATGGCAGAAAGCATGAGTTGCTGACCCCTCAGCCATTCCAGGCTTGATTTATAGCAACTGGTGTCCATATTAATAGGAACAAACCATGGGCATGTTATCCATAAATAAATAAATATTACATCTTAAAAAAAAAAAAAGCCAAACATTTCTTATCCATAGTAGGAGAATCCTAATCATCAACGAATCAGTTCTCATGGTGTTGAGATGGTGTGTCCCAGATGTTCTCCCTAGACATAATGAATAATAATAATAATAATAATAACCTGTAGGTTGTAAACTCTTAAAAGCAACCTCTAGTGTGCCAGAAAATATATGACCAGTGGAGAGAGTCCCCTAAAATAGAAAATCCTGTGGCATCCGTGGCCCATAAAAACATGTTAACATTGAACTTAAACAATAAGGCACTCCAGGGGGAGTGGAGTTCAACGAGATCACAAAACCGCAAGGGTTTTTTTGAGACAAGAACCGTAGTTTATTTCCTCAGCTCCTCCATATCCTTGTAACTAGCTCTGCATGCTCCAGTTCCCCAGTTTCACCCAATCTCGGAATCTCCCTCTACCAGGAAAGGCTGTCTGTTAAGACCCTTTTTGTTTATTTGGTGGGCGTAACATTTTGCTGTGTGTCTTGTTGTTGTTTTTGTGCAGATCTATTTCAATTTAATTAGTCTTCAAAATGCCAGGAAAGCTGATGAAATCTTTCCATTGCATAAACCTTATTTATAAAACCTCAATGTGTACACTGTTTGAGCTAATTTCCTCCACTGCTTATTTAAGCAGGTTCATGCAGGTCTCTTGGAGAATAGTTAGTAAAGCATTCTCAGTGCAGGCTGAGTGAGTGCACTGGGCTTGGAACAGGAAAAGAAATCATCATTTAATCAAACCAAGGTTACTTACTTGAGGTGGAAACCATTACTTGTAGTTGTAGGCTCAACAAGATCACATGACACAGCAACACTGTTCACTATAGCTTTAGAGACGTAAGTCTAATCATAAGTAATGTGACCATCTTCATCAGATCATATACTGTAGGAACTAGGATAGATTACCAGGGCTCTTGCAAAACCTTAAAACTGGTGGGACCACTTCATTTATTAGAATGCATAGTCTGACCATTAATTAGTAGGCAGTGTGGTCCAGTGGTTACAGAAATGGGCTTGTAACCAGCAGGTAAGGATTCAGTCAGGCACTGACTCATTGTGTGACCATGAGCAAGTCACTTAACGTCCCTGTACGCCGTCTTTCAGGTGAGACGTTGTTGTAAGTGACTCTGCAGCTGATGCATAGTTCACACACCCTAGCCTCATATCTTGCAAAGCGCTTTGTGATGGTGGACCACTATGAAAGGAGCTATATAAAAATTATTATTATTATTATTATTATTATATTTGTAATTAAGATATCGAATTAGATCATTTATATGTGAATGTAATTAAAGCATGTACTGTAGACAAAGACTCTGCTGGTCCCAGGAACACTGACTGATTGTAAACAGACTTGAGGTATCTTCCACGCATTAAAGATGCTGAAGACATCATTTATATGAGGAGCATTCATCTGAAGACTAGTGAGCCCTTCTCTATAATTAGAAGTTAGATCTGTCTGATTAACATTGGTATTGTATGCATTTTCTGTTTTTTTTTTTCTTTGCTTGATTGTGTGTATCAGCAGTAATCAAGTTTACTGTATTCTGTTATGAAGAAATAGCACTTCACTGATCAAAGATGAATTTGCTTCTTAATTAAAGTCGGTGCAATTAAAGTCATATTTCAAATATGGACTTAAGTAACATCTTATATATATGATCGCTTAATCTGTTTAACAGTGTAGTGAAGATTTTAGATATCATAGAATTGTATTGGTATTTAGAACAGCACAGGGAGGAGGGATTTAGCATGGAGAGAGAATTAGAGCCTGTGAATGGTGAGAAGAAAAGCACCCCGAGCACCTTGAGATACCTTCAACAGTTTGTGAAATGTGAGCATTTGCATTCGTCCCTGGAGAAGCCTTCCTTTGTTCTTCACAGTAATTGCCTTTGACAGCTATATGCATTGGCTTTGCCTTCACTTGTGCCATCTGACAGTGCAGCAGTAACACCAAAATGCATTTAAATTCACAGAGGACTTTGCTTCGAATTACAAAGTGCTGAAGGGAAACCAATGGCATGGCTAACATATGCCACCTAGACTGTTATAATTTGAGATGATGGGCCCCAAAGAATCCTTCAATTAATGATGCATTATCCCTTCTCATCAGCAGTGGCAGCGACATCATAGTATCAGGTAGAGGCCCGGGATCTCAAACGTGAATGGGGAATATCGAGGCATCCAAAAGAAATTAGGACTTAATCTGAGATTTATTGGAGCCTGTTTAATATCAAATGTCCCTTAAATTAAAATAAATCTATCTTCTTGTATTAGGCAGGCTAATTCCTTTGTGGATATATCTGTAAATCCACTATGAAAATTCAAATCACTTCCCTGGGTCAGATTATAATTACCATTTTTTTACTCAAATGAATGTAAGAATGACTGATGCTTTTATGTGCAAAGGTACAAGATTTGTACGAGGCCTCCTGTGGGTTTGTCTTAATTAATTGATGTTCTAATTAACTGATTGCATTTGCATCTATTAATTGTCAGACTATACTCTGCCGATCTTGGTCAACTGTTAGTAAGAACCTGTCTGGTCTGACAAAAATAGCACTTAGACAAGAAGAAACCAGTTAGTTTATTCTATTAGTGTTTACCTGTTTGTTTATTTGGTACAGACTGCTGCTGACTAACTCAATTGTACGTCTTTTCATCTGAGGCCAGGGGTAGCTGTATACTAAATATAGTGCTGTACTCTAGATACAATGGTCCGTCCGTCGTGTCCCCCCCGCTTTTCAAACATGTAATCATCAAGCATCTCATAGTTGAAGGGTTTGAATTAATAGATTGATAATGCATTTTTGTACCAAGACAGTTCACATAAAATGTTTACATTACCATGAAAAATTATTGCTCAATACTATAGCACACTATTTCTGTATATGTAAGAACAGTACCTATAGAACCTAGATATTAGTAGAGATATTAGTAATACGACTCTTTATCCAAAATACTAACGTGCCAGAAAGTGCATTGCAGTCTTATGCAGCTTGCCTTCTGGGATGTTTTCCTTTCTTGCTCCAATAAATCTTATTTTTTATCCTTTTTAACTGCAAAGTAACACTTAACTGCACTTGTATACTGCACATTTGGCCATATGTAATGTGGCTTTTGACACTGCTTGTGTTATGCCTGCTTTATTCCCTAATCGTTCCTATAAAATAAGTGCTAACACCCACTAATGGAAGGTTATTTTAACTAATAAAGACCACCATTGTTTTATTTTTTATTATGACAATTTGTCATTAGATCAGGAGCATTGTTGGGCCTCCTAATCTGGAATCTGAGTAAAGTGTCAGCAGTATTTTTCAGGAAACGAGTTTGTCTTTTCTACTTCAAAATCACTGTTTAATGGTATATCTGTTTGTAGCTGAACTAAAATTCATGTGGTTGGACCAAATGGCAGAAGGACAGTTTTCTGTATTAACCAATAACAAAAAAAAAACTTATTATCTACAGGTCTTCTAATCTTTCAGGACCCAGCTGCACACTGTATTTACTCAAGGCATCACATAATGCCTGTCTAGTGCCCATTGTACTGCTTCCTTTTTAAATGTGTTAAATGTAAATTGTATTTATTCCCTGACACCTTCTTTCCAACTTCACAGTCTTAGACTTTTGCAATGTAGTCTCCCTCTCCTGGCTCCATCATCTTAAAGGAATGATAATCAGGGCTTTAACAACATTATCACTGGCCCATTCTTTCTTGTGTTGTTATTTTTGTTTTTTTTATGTAGATGATTCTAATAGAATGGTAGGTGTGGGCTGCTTCCTGGTTTTTAATCACTTCCTGTGTTGTAATACAAACACCAATTATCTTACTGCAATCAGAACATGTGACCTACAGTACAGGTACCAGAATGCAGCAGTTTTATGTGTGTGTGTTTTTGTATTATTTATTGTTGCAATGGATATGTGTATATGCTTGCAATAAAAACAGTTTTTTATTTATTTATTTATTTATTCAATATTTCAGCACAATGCAAGGTTATGAAAGGGATTAGAGATGTCTTAAGTTCTGCCCCCTGAGTTATGGAATGATCTGCCTGTCATACTGTGATAGACCACCCCTGTCTATTTAAATCCTATTTAAAGGTCTGTTTCAGATTGCATTCAATTGACTTTAGACTCCGAATGGCATCGATTCCTCTGACTTTCATAGCTCCTGAGCTTTTAATTTGTTATGTTTTTTAAATTTTGTTTAAATTTTTCCAATTTGTACAACACTTCCAGGTGCCAAAACAAAAAGCTCTATAAATGAAAACATTTTTGGATACAATTCAAAGATTCATATTTTATATGTATGTGGTTCTTTTTGCACACCATCTCTTTGCACCAGTGTCACCTGAATCAAAACAAGTTGAGCAGCAAGCCCTGCAAAGAGCCTTACTGTACTCTTAAATCCCCAGTAAAGGGCATATACTGGAGATGGCAGTACGCCTGTCACACTTCAGATTTTCTCTATAGCTGTAGAACCACATATCCAAATGTCATGAAACTTGGTATTAGCATTACTTAGTAAAAGCTCTTGATAATATCAGATTATGTGGATATATGGAGATGTCTGTCTGTCTGTCTGTCCATGCATATGTCCATCTGTATTTCACACTTACATAAATCTGGAGATTCACAAAATGTGATTAAACATTTTGTTGCCATTTCTTATTCTATACTATTCTGTACATGTTGCTGATACATATCATAGTATTTAACTGTTTCATCTTACTGATAATGTACAGCCTTGGTGGGGATGTATGTGTTATTGACATACTTTTTTGTGGTTTAGTGTATGCTACTAAAAGGAAAAACATAACTATATCATATCTACAGAACAGGGGTACAGATTGAACAAATATACTTCTATACAACATGCAACTACCTACAGTTAAGGGAATGCTTGTCACACATGTTGGATATGTTTTTGGTCTGTTTTAATTGTTTCTAAAGCATACCCAGCATTCTATTTCCATAGGTTTCCCCTACAATAGATGCTCTTCACACTGAGTCTCAAACACTGTTTCAGTCAAGAGTAAACTGGAATCCAGGATCCAACAGGCATACATAGAAAGTGTCCACTAATGACAGAAATGAATGGAGCAAGGTTTGGCTAAATTATACAATAAACATAACATTTGTGTTACAATTAAAATGATTCCCAAGCTAAAATCAACTCTTGGGTGTAGTAGGTGGCAAATTACTTGAAGATAAATTCCCTCTTTCATAACATACCATTGGCAGGTTACATTTTTGGTGATAATTATTATGTCATTGTGCAAAGACAATTGAATAATTAAAGAACAATGAGTTCACACTGTTTTGAACAAAGATACTTAAGAACATTCCCTATCCCTGCTTTGTCCAGTGCTCAGGGCTTTACATCTCCAGCTTTAAAAAGGCACACAGAACAATACCAATTAACAAATGCAAACATAAGAGCCCTGCTTTTGAGAGTGTCTGCAAAAGATATTGCTGAAGAAAAGAATGCTGAAGACCAACGGTGCTGCTGTGAGTGAATTACCATTTGTGCAAACCCTTTTCCTCCAGGTACTGTACAGTAGTTAGTGACAGCTTGTCCCCAAGTAATGCAACTCAATGCTTTTATTTATTGTTTGTTTTATTAAAAACCTCTCCTTTTTTTTTTGTCGTTTTGTCAGATCTGTGGGATATTTTTATTGGAGTAATATTCAATGTGCAGACAGCAGTGGTCAAGAGATCTTCGTTTGAAAATGTGCTTCCCTTGGTTACATTTACCCCACTTTTGAAAAAGACCTTGTGAAAAAAGATAAACCTTTAAATGAGGTCAATTCAGGGCCTAAAGGCATACAGTTCTATGCTTGTTCAGTGTATGTATGTTCCAATGATTTTAAAGTTCTGACTGTTTTTTTTGCATTGTTGTGGTCGTTTAGAAATTAGGCAGGAAGTCTTATGATTGAGAGGTCAAGGAGTCATTTGTTGGGCCTGTTTTAACTTTATTTAGATGCAACAAGCATTATTATAAACCTAAGAGAGAGTAGGGGCCTTTTAACACCACCTCCTGCAATACTAGGACAACAAGTAAGGCATCATGGCACTGGGAAACCATTTTAATGCCAGAATAAACAGAGACAAGCAGAAACTTTGGTTTAAATGGTGTACAGTGGTCCTGATATGGTACCATTCTACTGTAGATTTGGCCATGTACCATGTAAGATTGACCACCAGACCTTTGTCCTCCAGGTGCTGATCACTTGTTTACTTTTCCTGGCAAACGTTATTAAATATAGTATTCAACTGATCTAAACAGTCTTAGATGTTTGATTTTCACAAAAGGGTCCTTAAATAAATAATGTAAACAGTGGTGGTATTTAGATCAATAGATTGGACCCCTGTGACTTGTTTCCACGGTGACACTGGCAAGAGAATGGCACAATGTTGTATTTTACAGGACATGCATCCAAATTAATCACACATTACAAACAACACACAATATCAAATGCGTGCCATATTATACAAGCGTTCCTTGTAGAGTACATGAGGACAATTTTAAAGCAATAAACATAATTCAGGGTGGGAGCTACAGGACTGATGTCCCTAACTCCCCTGCAACTGTAACATTGCAGAGTGACAGGTGAGTAGTCTGTTGAATTTTATTTCACAACTGACTAATGGCCCAGGGTACATGAATAATAAACATCACAGCAATCGCAATTATGTTGAAAAAGATACAGTATGGTTTTGAATTTGTCGATTCTTAAGCTTTTTCTTATATAGTGTAGATATAAACTTTCATGTGCGATCAGGTATCTTGCACCATGCCAGATTTTCCATCTGAGCATAAACATTGAAACAAACATTAGTACCAATATGATACAAAGCTAAAATCTAAACAAATTACTCGTCATAAATAGGGGCCCATTTCTTTTGAGGTAAACTAGCACACATCCCTTCCTCCCCCTTGTGCCAAAATATGTTACTCTGGCTTTGTTATTTATCTGTTGTGCATCATTGTTCTACAAAACTCTGTTGAAATATTATAAATATTTATACTCGCCTCTTTAAAGTCTTGACTTTGGTTTTCCATTGCTTAATTTAAACAGCCAAGTTAAGAACATAAGAAAGTTTACAAATGAGAGGAGGCCATTCGGCCCATCTTGCTCGTTTGGTTGTTAGTCGCTTATTGATCCCTGAATCTCATCAAGCAGCTTCTTAAAGGATCCCTGGGTGTCAGTTTCAACAACATTACTGGGGAATTGATTTGATTCTCTGTGTAAAAAAGTGCCTCCTATTTTCTGTTCTGAATGCCCCTTTGTCTAATCTCCATTTGTGACCCCTGGTCCTTGTTTCTTTTTTCAGGTCGAAAAAGTCTCTTGGGTCGACACTGTCAATACCTTTTAGAATTTTGAATGCTTGAATTCTTTGTTCAGGACTGAATAGATTAAATTATTTTAACCTGTCTGCATATGACATGCCTTTTAAACCCGGATTAATTCTGGTCACTCTTCTTTGCACTCTTTCTAGAGCAGCAATATCCTTTTTGTAGCAAGACACTGGGTTGAGTGGGTTGTGTTCAGTGGGTTGAAATTCATAGGTATCTTAATAATATCTTTATAAAGTGCATTAAGATGTCTTGGCATTTTTAGGCACTATATCTATATTTAAGTTGTAATTGTTACTGTTGTACTTTTTGAGGAACTGCTCCTAGAAAACCACCAAGACAAAAAATATTTTCCACAAAAGAAATGCAATGCCATAATGTGCACATATGTTGCACAGCCAATGTTTTTTTCTGGAATTCCATATTAGGCACTATGACAATTGAAAACCTGGGCCCTAAGATGAGAATCTAGCTAGCACATGTTCAGTTATACAGCACCAAAGAAGAAATATTTGGACACTGTGGTTTTAAATATTAACATTCGTCTGTTTTCTGGGAGCACTGTCCAAATTGGCTCAATGTTCCTAAGACATCCCAAATTCTTTAAACTTCCAACTTCACTTTCAGGAATTTTATTTCTTACAACTGACTGTCCTACATACACAAGTTTTCCATTTGGAAGTTTAAAGGTTGCACTATTAGAACTTAGCTGTAAAGACAAAATGCTTTTCCACTTGGTCAGGGCCTCTACACAAACAGACCTCAGCATTTTTTAAATATGTGAGGTCTGTTTCTCCTTTACTTAAAAGCCCTCATTCAAGCTGCAATTGTAAAGACTGATTTTTAAGTAAATGCCCAGTTAAAATTGCAGTTATCTTTAAAATGTGTCAATCACACATGCCCTGATGTACATCAGCTTTACCTTCTGTCATCACTGTCATGCCAAACCACGTGGAGAGGAGACTTGACCAATAAAAACAGAGATAGTTTTAATGGCCCACAGTATTTCTATGTGAGTTGAGTTCACACAGTTTAAAGCAGGTGCAACATTTGTCTGGGCACAAGGGACCAGAAACCTGGCATCACATTGTTAAGTGTTGAAATGTAAAGTCACTTTTCAAGCTTTTCATACAGTATCCCCTGCAGTGAAATAATATCTCATCAGTGTTAAGATTTCCCATTAGAACCTGCTGCTAAAATAAACAGCTGTACACATACTATTAAAAATAAATAAATAATGAAACTATCTAAATAATTATTATTTTTCCTTTATTATTAAAGAAAAAACATGTTTTGTATGGTTGACTAACACATTTACATCTGCTTGTCCTAGACAGTTATTGACCTGATCTTTCAAATCTCTCTACATTTTGGTTTAGGTTTGAACACATTGTAAGATAATATTTACTTTTTTGTTGTTGTTAAAAAAAACAAGGTCAATCCGACATATTGAAGTGTGTTTCGGATGTTGTTCTCCCTTTATAAAAGCTGGTTGATGGATCTTCTTTTTTTCCAGTGTACTGTATCCTTGAAAGAATATTTGCATACAAGTGGTTCCCCTAGCTATTGGCACATTTTATTAATTTCAATACTAGTAATTAAATTTGGATTAAACGTTTTCACAGTGGGGTTTTAATCCAATTGAGCATTGCTGTATCATGCTGAAAAGCCTGGTGAAAAGAAGGCAGTCTTCAAGTATGGGCACAGTTGAAAATGTTGAGACAATAGGGAAATTATATTATCCAGACTTGTGGAAAAGGCTTGTGCAGGTCATCTGTGATCTGTGAGGAGGTCATACCGAAGTGTAATAAAACCACACTAAATGGGTTTCAGTACATATGACTTATCTGTGCTGGACGCATTGTTGTTCATTTATATTTTTAAATGGTTGGAGGAGTACTGGTATCTGAAACTACAGGGTGTCAATATTAACCCACTGTTGCACTATATGCTCACCTAGCCCACTTGAAGGTGTGTATGCTCAGAATATCTCATTCTGTTTACCACTCTTAACCCTTAAAGACTTGAAGGCTTTTTTGGCCTGTCATGAGAAATACAATCTGTGTTATGAAGAAATAATTAATAAATGTATCTTTCACGGTAGGCTGGTGAATGGCAGCTTTTTTTAATATTGAACCCCACACTTCCAATAGAAATAAATGAATAATTATAATTGTAAACTCTGTACTATTTTACTCATTGTCTCCAGGGTTTTATGAAAGATTTTTGTTGCTGTTGTCATTGTTTTCTCACATTCAAAGTCATACTGCCTAATTCTTACGATCCATGGACATCTAAATTCTTCCCTGGTTACCCTGCATCTTCTCGGTTCTTCCGCTATTGTTTGTTTCTGAACACCCTCTTTAGGGTGTCTTCCTAAAAGTGTTTTTTTCTCAAACCTTTTTTGTGGCTCATTACTTAGTTCTATGGGAAGTAGACTTCATATGTGTACTGTGCACTGTGGATTTTAGAAGATTAAGCTGTTTACCTGATCATTAATCTCAAACAAAGAGGTCCTTTCCCAGAAGGCAATCCATTCTGCAAGGGAACAGCATGAGACAAAGTCAAGCTTCACAGGGGATTATTGCCATTTTAAAGCAAATATTAATTTTTTTTTTATCATAAAAGTTAGCTGGCATTATAATTGCAATGTTTCAAAACTGACTTCAGGGGCATAAGCTGTATAACAAGACACTAACTAGATTAAATGATAATAAATATGTAGAAAGTATTTGATCTATAATATTTACTGTATATCATATTTCCACTTTAAGTGGAACAGTGCAGCTGGAAACCATTCAGGAAACAAAGTGATGTAACACACTTGAGGTCAAGTAGAACAGGGAAGTTGTATACTAAAAAATGTATAGTTCTTTTTAGAAACCAATGAAGAAAATTACCATTTCCCTGAAAATGTGAAACTGCAGTAAGTTTCAGAACAACTAATTGTTGTGCAACCCTGTAGTTCAATGCTCTTATAAGCTCTAGGCTAGGTGGTTAGTAGGTTATTCTCTAAAATCTTTAACAGGCACAAGAGCATCTCTCCTCTCTTTAACCTTCCATTAGTTACTGCTCGCCACAGCTTGTAGGCCTTGTAGTGCATAGTTCAATTTAAAGTGCAAATAAAATGGCCATTATATCATGTTTGTGTTTTGAACCACATAGAAATATTTTGTTTTGTTCTTTCATTTTTTATTTAAACCTTGTTCTCCAGAAACCATTCATATTATTGTAGCGAACCTCGGTTCCCGCAGGTAGGCGCATCAATCCACACACAGACGGAGGATGGGGGCGATCCTGGGACATCTCGCTCTAAAGCATAGTGCCGATACCGCTGTACAAAAGAGCCAGCTCCTTTGCAAGGAGCGTATATCAGGCTTATGTCTTCGTATGTGATTACGTAACCTACCAGCCCTGCTGCTGCCTTCCCCCGTGCACTCTCCCCTGCCAGCCTCAAGTCCGCCACAGACTTGCTCACAAGCCTACAGTCTGACGAGTGCGTGTCGAGACTGAAACCAATGTGGTGATCTCGGTTAAAGCAGAGAGGCGCATCACATCAAGCGAGGCACAAACTTTCTCTCGCACTAAAGCATAGCACTGATACCGCTGTACAAAAAGAGACGGCTTTAGTGCACACCCGCCCTCCACCTGTGCGTGAATTGCCTCGTCCTGTGTGATGCGCCTGCCTGCGGGAACTGAGATTTTTACATTATGTAGATATATTTTATAGATATTTTTATGGCATAAATGCAGTTTCTAGATACATTTCTAAAATATTTTTAAGTTTTGCTAAGCCTATTCATTTGCAAGAATATTGAGAACTGGTAGGGATTTCAGAATGACATTTAGAGGGAAATAAACTTTAATAATTGGCTTTTGAAGGGTCATTATGTACAATATCAAGGAGGCACTGTGGTCCAGTAGTTAAAGTCCAGAGCTTGTAACCAGAAGGTCTCTGGTTGAAATGCCACCTGTGCCATTGACTGACTCACTGTGTGACCCTGACCAAGTCATTTAACCTCCTTGCACTTCATCCTGCGGATGAGATGTTAAATCAATGTCCTATTGTAAGTGACTGTGCATATGATGCACAGTTCACAGCCTACCTCTGTAAAGTGCTTTGTATTAGTGGTCCACTATGAAAGGTGCTATATAAAAATAAAGATATTATATTATAGTTGAATTACATTAGCATTTGTAATGAGTTGTTACCATACCTGGTAAAATAGTAAATGTCAAGATAGGGAATGTGTTCTTGTAAGATTATTGTTTATATCAAACAGAAAAGATAACAGAGGTTTATACAAGAGGAAATTCAGGAGAATGTGTTTGAACATGAGACACACATTGTAGATAGTGGAACCTAAGAATGAAACCAAGGCAAACTATGAAAAGTAGGAATATCTTTCTGCTCATTTCTGTACAGTTGGGGTTCAGCACAGAGCTCCTGCCACAAGTATGCTTTATTGAAATTGGCACTCTAAGTAAGAACAAGCACATTTTCTCATTGAATGTTTTGGGATATATGATAAAATGTTTGGTCCAGGGGAATGTAAATTAAAAAAAGCCTTTTGGCTAGCATGCTTCACAATTTCCAGGTTACATGGAGTTCACGTGGTTCATGTAAAGTCAGTACATTAGCCAATGGAGAGGGGAATGTTTTTGTTGGCACCAATTGTTACACTGTTATAGATTTCTGCTGCCATATTATACCAGCATTCAAGATAGATTTTCCATGTTGTTCACCACTACCATTTTTGGTTAATCAGCTAAACCACACAACTGTGGAAAATATTGAGCGTGTAAATGTATTTTAGAGCGCTTTAGCTATATAGCTATACCACCTTGAGTCTTGGTCTTATGTCAGAAGTTAAGCAGGTTTGGGCCTGGTTAGTACTTGGAGGGTAGACCTCTCAGGAACACCCTGCAAGGCATAGTGTTCATTTATTATTAGGGGCACTTAACTAGTGTCCCCGTGTGATGGTAGAAGCACTGTGCTGTTGGAGTTATTGTCTATGGTATTAACTTGAAGAAAAAAAGGGTGATAAGACAATAAATTCCAGGCAAGTCTAAAATGTTGGTTTGATTAAATTGAATTCCCCTGTCTTTGCTTATTCATATTCTTGTGCTGGTTCTCTGCTATGGCAACTTTTTTACAGTTTTACATAAAAATCACCATTGTAGCGAAAAAGGCAGCTGCAATGGTATGAGTCATTTGACTTACCAAAGTTTTCCAAATGGTATGTAACAAAGATTATAACCAATGTTCACACTGGGAATTAATTGCAATACTATACTGCTATATCAGTACCACAGGGTGCTTTACAGCTGTGTCAGGGGCACTGTGCCATATCTGTACAACATCCATTGTGTTGCCATTGATGGTAATCCTGTAGTCTACTAGTGGGTCTAAAGGATACATTTTGTGTGAATTAGCATGTGGGTCTGATCTTTGCTTTAGCTTGTTATACTGCAGTAAAGGTATATAAGAGCTGTCCCTTATATAAGATAGTCCTTGTTACTGTAACAAATTATTACCAGTGGATTTATCTTTTCACTGATAAGAATTTACAGTGTAAAGGTCTCCACACACTGGATGAGATGCAATTTGTTCCTGCGATAAAATTGTACTTTTGCTGCGACACTACCTTTTATACCAGTGGCAACAGGCGTGCAATGTGATAGATGACTCTCTTTTGATTGTATCATCAGCTGGAAAAAAATCACACGTATGATAGTCCTGTGATACAGCTAATAAAAATGCTGAATACATAATATCTTTTCAGAATACTTATTTCAGTAAAGGTTAACGAATCATACTAATACAGCTCTTAGTATTTTGATACTGCAAGAATGATCTGTTGTTTCGCCATTATTTACTGAAGGTGCACAAGGGAAGCTGTTCCTCATTGGTCAGTTCCATACCTGCCACGCGACAAAATCGCAAAAATGTGATGTCATATTAAAAATACATGTTTTATTTTCCTTGTGATGTGATGTGTTGTATGACACATTCGCTTATCGCATCGCTTCTGGTGTGTAGAGGCCTTAAGCATCTCACTTCTAGGCTCATTCACAATGCATCGTTCTCTGCATGAAAAGCTCCAGAGAGATGCTTTTAAAACAAACTTAATTTTAAAAATAAAATCTAACTTCAGATGATTAATGGAGTGAAAAAAACAGCCAATACAAGTGTTGTCTCAAAGATTAATGAAGACAACACTTTGATCTATCTCGCCAGTGGAATATAAGTTAATTGAGGCCAAAACTAAAGATGAATTCACACAGTTGTTTTTGTTTGTGTCGTTAGATCAAGAAATGTGTTTTGTGGGAAGAGTTTTCAGATATATTATTTTATATTGCTTGTGTGGAAGTGCACAGAAATATGTGCTGGTCATTAAAACTTCTAGCATAAGAAAGATTGATTCTGAACAGTTTTAATAAATTCATATTCTGATAATAATTTATTGTTCTCTAAACAGCAGTTTCAGGTCATTCCAAATATATTTTATCTGTTGCCTTTAGAAAGCTGTACCCCCTCTGACTGCTTTGAAATGGACTCTCCTCTAACGTACTCTTCATTGAGTTTTAATCAATGGAGTCACAGAGAATTCAAGTCTGTTTGGCAGAGCTGACTTCAAGACTTTTTATTTGCATGCCATTTTGACCTGTGTTGCAGTACCCACCCCCAGGATACGGACATCCAAGAGAGCCTTAATGGATATAGCAGGGCCAGAGAGGACCTCTTCACTCCCCTTTGTGAACCGTATGTACCTGCTAATGCCAACTCCTGACCTACAGCTACTATTCCAACAACCTCTGGAGATCAATTACTAACCCTATCACTTACTAAAGTTAACCCCCTGTAGCTTGCAATTAAGAATTTGTATCTCTCTCACTTCAGATTCCCGCTATGCAGGCAGAGCTGGGAATCTGTATTCACAACCTTTAAAGATGGTCAGCACCTTATAGGCCTCCTTTACATGTAGTGTCTTCCCTTAAGTTTCCTAAACTCTATTTTATGCATGACACTGCTGGTTGTTGACAAATTTACAGGCCCAGTTTAGGAAAGTTGAATAATCTGTTTAGTATTACCACCAGAAACTGTTGAAATGTGTCAAGTTTGACACTGGCTTCTGAGTTGATGGTTTGTATCATAACTTGAGAACTTGAAAATGGGTCTCTCTGAAAATATTTAATAAAATATGTTAATAAAAACAATAATGTAACAATATACCTATACTGTAGCCTTAGATTAGTTTGTATATTACACACAGGTCAAACACAGGTTTAAAATAATCATAGCAATCTTTCACTTTCTGGTAAACTGCAAAGAACTTAGAAAGTATTCACCATTACTGTAGCACCAGGAATCTGGTTAATACAACAAAATATAGTTTTTACAATTAAACTTTTTTTTTTATGCATTTCTAAAGTCCTGAAGCATCTGAATGAGCTAATCTTCAACAGCTAACCAGAGTCACAAGTCTTGAATGTGGAAAATAAGTCTTAGGCAGTCCTCACACCCAATCACCATGACGCGACATCTCTTATGTAATTAGAGACACCCTACGCACAATTCAAAAACATGTGGTATATTTAAATAAATAAGATTATAAACCAGAATGATGGAAATACAGTTATTATTAAAACTGCCCTTGTGTATGTTGTGTAAATGTGGTATTTGGCTTATTTTTAAAAAAAATAATAATAATAAAAGGGCTTATTCAAGGACTGTTTGTGACAGAATTGTTTTGAAGAGATTAAAAAATTGCTAATCTCAGCAGTTTGAATTGTTTTGCAGAGATTAAGAGGTTGCTAATCTCAACAGTTTAAATGGCTGTCGCCTTCCTCACCGCAACTGGATATACTTTGAAAAACAAACACTATTTTATAAGTGAAAACATTGATATTGCTCTCAGGCAGGCTACATTGCTTAAAATGTCCTTTTTATACAGGTCTTATCTTCTTTCCACCGCTTTATCAAACCTATCCACATACTGCATGCTATGGAGACTAATGCTGTTTGAACATACACTAAAACCCCACTGAGGCTGTGAATGTGTGCATTCACTGGAGACCCTGGAAGAACACAGGCCCATCTTGTTCTGGGATTCCACTGACACAAAAACATGCTATAAATCCTGGGGCCAAACAGCAAGACATAAAATATTTTATGAAAGACCTTTTATCATTTCTTTTGGCAACAGCCATGAGTAAGTTGCTGACTCCCAGTAGAAATGTATGGATATGGAGGTGCTTTATACTGACATGGACAATAGTCCTATTCTGAGGTGAAGCCTGGTTTGTACTTAGTGTTGTCTGCATTGTTTATTTTTAATTTGAATGTCTTTATTTGCAGAGAATCAGCTTTCCAGAGGCTGTACACGCAATGTGAACAATAAGCCCCACACACACAGAGGCTGCCAGTATCAATAAATGTGTTCAAATCTTTTACAGTTTTACACACCATGATGCATATTTTTATTGCACATGTCTTAATACCCAGCGCTGTGGATGGTTGATTTTCTCCTGAGACTGGCAGTTACTGGACAGGAATGAACAACTGCAGTCTTCAGATGTTTGTCTGCATTCTCTGGTTCCACTAATGGAAAGGGAGTCCAGCCAAATGGCACAAAGGTTAACATATATGACTTTTTGGATAAGGCCTCCATCCCCAGTGGGACTGACAAAAACTAGACTGAAGCCTAACATGACCTCTGAGGTGAAACCATCGCAGTCTTTACCTGTGGACTGGTCATTATATTGTCAGCCAAACTCAAATTGTATCAATTTTCTTTACATCATATTCAGTATTCTGAAACCCCGGCTCAAAGGTAAATCCTACTGTAGATTATGGTATCATCAGTAGGGTTATGACAGTTTTAGCACAAGTTAATTTTAAAAGAGTAGGACATATGGAAATACTTTAAAGTGGTGAGTATTCAAATATACAGTCATTACTCTTGACTGTTAACTTAAATATTGTTTCCCATTGCATGCCAATGCAATCTTCATTTCATTATGATTGTCACAGTTCTTTATATGAACCGTCTGATTGCAACTCTTTTTGTGAACTAGGCACCTGGTCGACAGCCTTACAAAAACATTTAATTGGGATCCCATTATAATATCATATGCATTAAATTGTATTACATTGAAGAAACCATCAAATAACTATTTGCAGAATACACCAGTGAGATAAACATTTTATTTAAAAAATGACAGTAAAACTTGTATTGTGCAATGTACAATACATTGTGCAATTAGTAGCCATATAGGGTAGCGTTTAAATGGAGGACAAATTATGGTTCCAGGCATGTTTTCTGTAAATTGTACAGTATAAATTAGTCCAACAAACATTTACTATCTTTGTTATTGCACACAAATACCACCATCAACCTTTTTTGTCAGGAACTCGGTTTGCAAGGACAGGGTGAACATGTTTGATACATGATGCATTTGCGGAAAATGTAATTTAATGAGAGAACTTTTGTATTGAAACATGTTTCTGAAAAAGCTGTGGTGGGTTGTAATCTGCAAAAATGATGGTATATTCATAACCTATATCATGTAAATTCAGGTTGGTCAACAAAGAGGTAACTTTTCTTCTGCAGAGATACTTGGATGTACCCCAAGCGTGTGTGGACTATTAAACCCACATGTAAGATGTTAGCACCTCTGCAGTTTTTTTTATAAAAGCTCATTTATTCTGAGGATAAAATGAACATGGCATTAAGTACTGTGCTAGATACAGTGTTCCTGTAGTTTAAAATCCTCCAATGGCATTTTTTCTTTCCACAACAACCGGCTCAGTAATTGACATGTTAATGTGTTTTTTTTTTTTTCTTCAGTTTTTGACATTCACCTGTTGATATTATGTCACCCAGGCAGGCTGACACTGTAAATCTTTCTGCTTTTTTCCCCTCACAGCTTCCCTACTCCTTATCCTACATCTTTACACCCTTGTAATCTGGATTATTAAAAAATAATTTTTTTTTTTATTTTTTACGAGAGGCTTATAGACTATTAACAAATGCGTGATGTGACAGCTGGGGTTCTCATCCCCTTTCTGATGGGTTCCTGTGGTGGAAAGGAAAACTGGTTTCTCTGTCCTGCCCCATCACGCCCCCCTCATCTCTGTGGGTGTCCTAAAAAAATGCTCACGTTGGAAACAAGTTTCCCCTCTGTAGAAGTACTGCCCCTTTTCATACAAGACCCTTTCTGTTTTACATTGAGAAGGTGATGACGGGACAGAAGGTTTTCAGTAGACCTCTCTTCCCTGCAAGGCCTGTGATGACTCATTCTGGGTTCACATTTACCTGTTTGAAGTGCAGGTCACTCTGTTCCAAAATGAAAGAAACACAATTTTTTGTTATGTTTGTTTCTCCTTGATCCAGAATTCGATGCATTTATTTTTGGCAAAGTATAAATTGAAATACTGTTTTGAAAAACATAAAAGTATGATTGCAACTCTGTATCATCAGATGGCACATTGTTTTTCATCTGCTCCATCTTTTTTCTGTTCTTTAGTGTAGAATACCTTGGACTGAGCTGAGAGAAACACTAAAAGGATCGATTTCCCACTACACTGGAGGAGGACTGCAGCTTCACATATAGCTTAATAAAAAAAATTCTAAGCTATAGATTTAAAAATAAATACATAACTAAATCCTTATGGTGTCATTGGCAGGTCTTCTTGCAGTTATCCCACTTTGTGCCCACACGATAACCTGGGAATGATGCTTCAAATGTAGCAATCTACCATGGTGCTGTAATTTACAGCAGAATAATATTACACTATATTAAAAAGAAAAAGGACAGCAGCACATCTTTAAAAAACACTTGAAATGAAATCTGGAGCTCGTTGTAACGTGCATACCTTTCATGTTTTTTTTTTTGTGACAAAAAAGTGAAAATGGTTGCTGATAAAAGATTGGTTTGATATTCAGATGTGTTACCTGTTGTCGGAGAGCCCTTATCATTCTATACATCACTGGTTTTGAAGGTCCCCACGTGTTGCGTCTTTGTTTCAGCAGGCCTTGATGAAAAAGTGTTACATTTCTCAATTAAAGAAAGGTGTTGTGTGTGATGTGAGAGGCGAGGAGGTTGTGTCTTATCTTACAGAGAGATAAGAGGAAAGTGCCTCTTGTTTTTCTCCACACCTCCAGACTGTCAGATAGGGAATGGAAGGGAGCAGGGAGTGGGTGTTTGTCTTTTTGTTTATCCACAAGCCACGTTACAGAAAAATTACCTCCAAAAAAGAGTTCCCAGTACTTAGGTTTGTTTTAGGCTGACAGACCTGGCACACATTAACTAATTGAAACAGTACAAAAAAAAATACTTGTTGGGGTAGATTTTTGGTCATTTAAATAATAATTCAGTTGTAGGAATTACCAGCAGCTTTTGAAATCTTAATGAAAATCTCCCTCATTATTTTTCTAAGATATTTATTTTTCTAATGCTGGTAGATGATCATTTCATTCTAACTTCTTTGAAATATATTTCCACATTATTCATATTTTTGTACCAGTATAAATACTTTTGCATATTATCATGGTTTTGCCCCCACCTTTTATATGTATATACTTACCAACTAACCAATGGCTCATACCCCCCCCCCCCCCCCCCCCCAACTTGTAGCTGAGATCATTTCTGAACAATAAGAATGAATAGGAGCCATAGAGATAGGTTAGTGACTTCACAGTCAACCCATGACTCTATACAAAACTGAGATGTGACACAAAATGAATCAGATGATTTCCTTTAAATCATGTCTCGGGATGACTGCTGTATTCGACAGTTTCATCGTTTAGCACACTGGATTATTTCCAACTTTTCAAATCCTTTTGCGTTGGTGTAAAAAATGTACTATAGAATGGGTCATTTGTCTTTAGGGCACCCTGGAACACACTTGTGTGTGCTACACGCACCATCAAGTATTCCACACAGCTCCTGGTTAAAGTTTTCAATTCACTGTGCTTGACTGACTAAGCAGGTTAACTAGTTATATGCAACACCAACAACAACAAAAAATAAAAAGTACCTTAAGGTGCTTTGTTATCTTTATTTCTGGTTTTCTTTATTGACAGTTTATAGAATTATTTTGTACAATAGGAGATAAAAGAAAACGAATCTTTTATTTCAAGTTTTTTTGAAAATAAATCTATGCCTGCATTCATTTTGAATCAAGGGGTTAAAAATGCACAGGAATATAAAAATGACATTACATTAAAGAACAGTAAACTTCCCAAAATACAAATGGTAATTTTCAAGTAGCACTCTACTACAGTTTGTGAGGAATTATGGTTTATTACTAGTACACTAGTGCTACTGTGAAGTCAATAGTGCCTTACATGTTTCACAATAAAAAAGAAATATAATTACTGGTGTTTATCCAATCACAACCTAGTGCCTGTTGTGACTGTTTACAATAAACTGAGGCGTTGCTGGTGAGGTTTTGGTCTGGCAAAGTTAACAAAGCTGGTGGCTGATCAACTCCACTTCCTGCAGCAATTGCTCAGATTAAACATGTTTACTAGGCAGCCGTGCATAACCACCAGACACTGGAATATCACCATTTATTGGGATATACTAAAAATGGGCTGCAATATTAACAAAAACTTAGGAAACTCTGTATTGTCTAGTCTTAAAAATTCTCTATATCAATAAGGAAAGCACAAAATGAATTGAGAACATAAGAAAAGTTACAAATGAGAGGACGCTATTCAGTCCACGGTCTGATTGCCAGAAGATGAATGATAACAGAAGTTTGTCTTGTGGGTTATTAAATGATCCCACTCAATCAGTAGCAGCCACAGCAATGTGGTTTGGTAGTAATCCATTCCATATACTCACTACTAGTCTGTCGTAAATCGATCTTTACTGGTCCTGGTGCCTGTGCAGTTCAACTATACACTAAAGTTAACTTTGTCAGTTATGTTGAAAATCTTAAAAAAAAAATTAAAAAAAAAAAAGTCTAAACCCTTTATTTGTCTAGCTTGTCAGGTCAAACCCTTTTTTATCAGTTATTTTGAGACACATGTAATAAGACTCATACCTAGATTGTTATACTTTTCTTTCTAAAATATATTAACTTTAAAAAAAAAATAATTACAATGCTTGTCACTGTCCCCATCAAAACAGCTGCGACTAACAGAGGCCCCAGTCTTTAAAAAGAACAGGACCTGTAGCAGTTTTAACAAGCTGTGTTGTAAAACTGACTTTGGTGGGTAACAAGGAGCTATTTGGAGTTCATTAGAAATTTCACGCTCAGAGCTTTTGTTTTTACTTTTAGATTCTATTATCCTTTAATACCATTTTCTATCCTACATAATTCTCCTTTATAGGAATATCTTCGATTTGTTACTACTATCTGTTTAGAACATGTTCTAAATACCTATCTATGAAAAAGCATACTGTTAAACATTTACTTTCTGCCTCCAGCTCAATGCACACAATTGTTAATTAAGCCCCTCTTTGTCCTTGGCGATAAAGACCTGTTCTCACTAGACTGGTGACTTTTACCAAAACTTCAATTAGGAATAAAACCCCCACCCCACTCTCAACCTGTGGCAACTCTATACAAGATCAAATCCCCCATTCTTTACTCTAAACCCAGTTACATAAAAGATATGATTCTCATTACGTGTCCACCATGTTTACTCTGCACAAGCTATTCAATGGCCTTTTCATCTCAACTAGATTGTATCAAATAAAACATCAAAGATCCCCTTTCCATTCTGATTTTATATTACAGTAAAAAGCAAACTGACCACACAAAAAAACCAAAGAGACTATTTCAATTAGGCATTAATCCTCTTTTCAATAATTTAATGCCAGGGTTGTAACATGCACTCTTTGAAAGTGCTTACTTTTCAAGGCACAGTTCAGAGAATGGAATATAAATTAGTCTGACAGCTATCTTGCATCTTTACAAAATAGAGTTAACTGCATGCAGGTGAAGGAAGATGGAACTTATGACAGTTTCCTTTTCTTAACTTGAATCAGATATCTCAAGTCATTTGCTTTCACCTCTTTATTGTTAGTGTTATGAGATCTTTAGAGCCCAAGAAGTAGCTCCCTGCAATTTGTATCAGTACTTTGAATCAGGACCCCAGCTGCTGTGAAGACTTTTGCTTTTTCAGCACCATCTGCTTCAAGCTCACATCCTCCTGATTTGAGGGCAATTCCAAGATCTAAATCTTTTATCTTACTCAGGGTAAATCATTCAGCTGCACAGCAAAGCAAATGCGGTTTAAACATTTCAGTCTAGACTGAGTTAGGCCATTCTAAAACATGCACTGGTTTGCTGTAATCTGCCCTACCTAATATTGAATCCCCACTGCCTAAAGAATGTTTTGTGCATTCTGGATTTCTATGAAAATATTTCTATTGCAATCAAATAAATAACTTGTACGAGTTTCTCCTATTACCTACATTTATTTCCTTTATTTTAGGTAGACCCTGATCTTACCAATATATAATAAATAATTTGTATAGGGCACTGTACTGATTTTCACCCATAGGGTAAGCTCATTTACAGTTAGCTGCTCAGACCTCTTGTGGAGTGTATATCAGTGTTTACTGTATTGCACCCTATATGATATAATATATATAGCAATTATAGCAAACCAGCAATATAAGGAATGTCCATGGGTTAACTCTTTACAGGAATACACAGATCACAAGCCATATGTCCACAAATGCAATAAATAAATCCAGATTTTTCAGTTTTCTCCAGTAGAACCTTGTTAGGCGGCTAAAAAGGTGTCATAAAACTGATTACAATTCTTGGCAGAATGCCCCCATCTCTTTTCAATTAAAGTACGACACTGATATTCATTGTTGGATTTCCGTCTAGTAATAGATTCATTTCCACTATTGGATTGTAGAATGTATACATTTACATCTACATTTAATATACAGTACTTGACTTCAGAAACGGATATCGGAGGAATGCAAAAGTATATTAATAAGGCATTGCGCTGCAACGTGTCTGCAAAATGGAAATTATTTTTTTGGTTTTCTTTTTTGCAGGTTTATGCATAGGGCCAAATCATTTATAATCAGTGAAATGCTTGCTTCAAGTACTTTGCTAGAAATGTTCTTCTTTGAAAACAAAAATCCACAGAAAAGATCTTGAGTGAAAGTCCATACCTCAGAATGTCACACAGAAGAGGCAGAAAGACAACGAACT
This sequence comes from Polyodon spathula, assembly GCF_017654505.1. Classification (NCBI taxonomy): domain Eukaryota; kingdom Metazoa; phylum Chordata; class Actinopteri; order Acipenseriformes; family Polyodontidae; genus Polyodon; species Polyodon spathula. The sequence continues at coordinate 32,691,242 of NC_054543.1, read as the reverse complement.
CCAAAAAATCTATCAGTGCAGCTTACAATGTAGTATTACTCTCTAAATCTTGAATTATGACCAACATTTAATCCATTACATTTTGCTTTTGTCAGAAGAGAGAAACCTGTATTCAGCTTCATTCATATTTATGCATTTCTATATCAGTTCCTCCCATGCATTGCCATAAAGGCGTTTTCCAAAGAGCTTTGCCTCCATGACTCCTGAAATGAAGGTCTGGAATGAGACAGATGTTACCATCCTTTCAGTCAGTACCCATCAATACACACTCAGGAATCAATTAGGCTGCATAATCAGCTGCTAAACCCAATGGGAATGAGGGCTGCATACTCACACACTGTAATATAATTATCTACCAAATTAGAATATATATTTTCTAAGCTGTTTCTAAATTGACATAGGGTGATATTGTTGCTAAAGCCATGTCCTGTATTGATCCCCAATCACAGATTAAATGGTCCCTACTCTAAAAGCTTAAACCCATTTGCAATACTTTTTAAAACAATGTTATTATACTTTTTATATATCTTTTTTATAGCTAGTCTAGAACAGGTTCAATATAAAATGAAATACGTCAAACTATGTGGAAGGATGAAGGATGTATAATTGGTTTATAAAAACACTGCTGCAAATGTGCTTGATAAAAACACACGAGGATGGTATCCACATATGCAAACGATCACGATCATCTGTTCATTAACTTATCCAGTTGGTTTGTGAGGTTAAGTACCAGCAGGTTGATTTCTGAGGTTGTTAGAGATCTCCACCCCTTTAAAAAATGGATTGATCCCCAGTTCAAAAAATCTCATTGGTGATTACAGTAGTCTGACCATCAATTCATAGAAAATATTTTTCTAAATTGTTTATCTTCATGACATACCGAATAAATGATTTGCACTATTTTAGTCTTTCTTTTTAAAACTTTTTCTATTTTATTTACAAAAATATATAAATCAATCACTTACACATTTTAATTTCACTAATGAAGTGCAATTATAGTTGTAATTGCTTTACAGTATATTTAAAATAAAAAAAAAAATGTCATATAAATATAAATAAAATATATATATATATATATATATATATATATATATATATATATATATATATATATATATATATATATAGTCATAAACACCTGGTACCACTTGTGAGAAACATAAGTTAAAACTGTAAGAGAATCTCGATTTTTCCAGTAATTCCTATATTGTGAATTTATATCCTGCCAATACTTTGCTAACAATATTCCATTTCATTCTACTTTATCCTGCAATTACTAAAGGGATTGGGATTTTGGCAGGAAAACAGCTTTGCCCTCGGGACCTGCACTGCAATGTGATGGGCAGCTGGGATGTTTTGAAAGCATAATAAACCAACGTGACACATAAACTTAGCAAACTGATCCCCTGTCAAAGCATCTGATAGTACCAGCTTTGTATCTGAAGAAGACAGCGTTTGCAGTCAGACTACCTATAACACAGCATTGGTAGGTTACTCCAATGTACTGATTTTTTATTGCAGGATTGCGGCATTACGCTGCAGTTGTTAATTGCACAATCATAAAGTACTGCTGTGTTGAAACAATCGAAGTAATGCCTGCGGTGATACAGTGCTGTAAAACACAGTTATGGGTTATCTTTTAGAAACATAAACTTAACAAACCACGATGTTCCATGAGCTGTGTGCATCTCCTCTAAGACAAGCGCATGCACTAATAATAAACTATAATGGCCGCACGTGTAACCACGGGTAGTTCTTTTGATGTCTAATGAGTTACCACAACACTCCTTTGTTCCAAACGAAGAACGTATTTTTTCACACACACAGACACACATACAGGTAAACTGTCTCCATACATCAGCTGAAGCATACAGACAGCTAACTGACATCGAGTTAAAGGTATCGTTAGGGTTTAAAGATACAGTGAAACTTCTTTTGCCACTTTGCTGTCAATTTTAAAAGCGATCCTCCCGCTCCTCCTGTGGCTGACAGCGGGACTTGCTGGCGTGCTCTCGTGTACTGGAGATGGTGTTTTTAAGGCAGCAGTTGTTTTGCTGCTTTGTGTGTGTGTGTGTGTGTGTGTGTGTGTGTGTGTGTGTGTGTGTGTGTGTGAGAGAGAGAGAGAGAGAGAGAGAGAGAGAGAGAGAGAGAGAGAGAGAGAGAGAGCGTATGGGTGAATGTGTTGTTTTCGTCTTCCTCAGAGGGATTTTTTCATTCTTTCCTCTCGTCTCGTTCCCCTTCTTCCCAGGCAGCTCTCCTGGCTGCGAGCTGCCCCCTGATGGCTCGTCGAAGCTACATTACGTTGGAGATGTTCGCTCTGTGAGAAATGTACAGTCTGCCTGTAATTATACAGCATAGTGATTGATTACTGTGGAGACTACGCAAACAATATGATGGCAGGAAACTGTTAGTTAAACAATCATTTTAACTATTCCATAGGCTTTACATAGAAAGTGAGATGATAATACATAATAATAACACATGAGTTTTTTCAATATGGCACAAGACCATAGCTTTTGTGGCGAGCAGTTTCTCGTGACTTTAGCAGAACTCCAGGGAAATGAGAAGTAAGATTCATGTCTCATGATTTATCAGGATGTTCAGTATTCCCGTGACACTGTATATTATTATTATTATTATTATTATTATTATTATTATTATTATTATTATTATTATTATAACGAAAAGCTGTGTTATGTAAGTAGCTGTATACTATTGTATTCCCCTCCCTACACCTTTTCACTCATGTAGCATTAAGCTATGAACAGGTGCTGCAACTTGTTAATTGACATAATGACAGTATGAATGCTTGAAGCTTTCTTGTTTTAGTTTAATAGAGCGTGCCAAAGTCGCGGCTAGACCAATCACTACTTAATCCCTTTACTTTATTTGGTCTATAACTTCCTTGACAGAAGTTATTTTATAGTGGTTTAATTGAATTTGGAAATAAATCTTTCCAACATGTAGTTGTTTACTCAAACACCAAATATTGTGAATGATGCCATTATTTAAGATCAAGGTTTGCTTATCACGTGAGCGATTTATACAAAACAAATTAATATTGATTCAATACTGATGCTTAATTGTAAAGGTTCCATTTACAAACCAGCATGATTTATGTAATATTGTTAGATAATGTCCACCTAAATATCCCTTGTTGTAAGAAATGTATTTGATTTACATAGTACATATACAGTAGTAGATTATAGTCAGGTATACACTGTGCTATGAAGAAGGTAAACATTTGACTCAAAATATGTAGGAATAGATTCTAAAACTGAGTAAAATAATAAAATAGCTATTAGAAATCTGAATAATAATAATAATAATAATAATAATAATAATAATAATAATAATAATAATAATAATTATCATCATCATCATCATCATCATCATAGATTTTTCTTTTAAGATTTGTGTTCAAGACAAGACAAAAAAGAATCCTGTGGCTATAGCTCAGTGTTTTAATAATGTATTAATAGGGCAATTTGCTCCATGTCCTTTTTTTAGCTATTTTCCTAAACATCAAAGTGAGAGTTGGTTAGATGAGGGGATTTGAGTAGAATTGCTATAATTCCTGCTTAAGGGT